>NC_063438.1:17040036-17345186 GCF_020379485.1 Brassica napus
ATGCATATATACAAACTATATAGTATAGCCTTTCAAGGATAATCATAATGTGCCGCTTCTTAAATAAGTTATAATATTTTGTTTGTATATTGGCCATATAATTAGATACCAGAGTTCGATATTTGTTGTTTGTTGCCATAAACCTAGCCTATAAAATAGAAGTTTGAGTGGTTATGGAAGGTGGTTATGTTTTTTTTAATAGGAAAGTGGTTACGTTTTTTTAGATACAGTTATATTTTATGTTATACATTTATATTTTAGATGCAGTTATATTTTTAATTTGGGCATAATTTTTTATTAATTGGTCACACTGCTGTTTTAATAGAATACTAGATTTTGACCCGCCCTTTCATAGGGCGGATATATATTTTATTTTTATCTTTTTAGAAATTTAATTTTCATATTTGTATTTTTTTTGTAATCATATTTGTGTTTTTCTTTGTAATCATATTTGTTTATAATTTTTAATCAAATATATTTTATAAGATAATAGCAATTTAAAACTTGATTTGGCATACATTCAGTTCTTTGTAATCATATGCTCGTATACCCGTTTCTTTGTAATTATATTTGTCAATTTTAGATCTCGATCCGCAGGTATAATGTTGGTTTGTAATTGTTTTTGTATTTTATGTTTCTATAAATACCTAACAATATTTTTCTGTAATTTAAAAGATACCCATGCTATATCACCTATTTAAAAGATTTAGGAGTCGACTATATATTTAAATTAATGAAAATCTTGAATTTTTAAGTAGCACGTATCAGTTTAATAATACTTCGATTAATCAAGTTTTTGGATATTTTTTTGTTGCTAACTCGATGTTTTAGTTATGTATATATTCTAAAAGTTATTAGTAGTTTTATCTAAACATAAAATCTGCTATGTTTATATCGAAGATTCGATATGTAATAGATATTGGTGATTTTCATTAATAATCTGATTACAACCGTTAAGTCAACGTATATTATTAAAAAGTTTAGATCGTAATGCTATATTAAAATATTATTAGGTGAAAAAATAAAACATAGGCTTTATAAACGCATTAGAACTCTAGTCAAAAGAAAGTAATCTGACATAAACCGTGAAGTAATATATGTATTCACTCTTCTATTTGCCTATGTTATTATCAAGTGTTAATATCAAAATACGATCAGGAAATAATTAATTAAGAAAAGTGGTTTCTTTCTGTTACAAAAAAAAAAAGAAAAGTGGTTTCCTAGAATCAATACTATTAAAAGAGAAGGAGTTTTAATAAATCTACTTAAAAATGTTGTTTGGACTATTTCATTAATTTACCTAGACCAACTAAATAATCTTTCTAAATATCTCCTAATAATGTATTAGCTCCTATATGTAAGATTCTGATCTAGAGTATCATTAATATCCTTAGAATATTATCTATAAAAATCTACGATAATATATTTAGAATATCATTTTTATTTTGTATTACCTTTATTTTACCAAGTCATATGGTTAACATATAATATACTATTAATTCATGTGAATCATACTGTCTATATTATAAACGATGACCAATACATCACCAAAACCAAAATTATATTCAGACATATTCATATAATAATTTATGTATTTAGACCTAATTTTGAAAATTTTAGGTTCGGGTTGGTTCCTTTCCGGTACAAATCCATAATTCAAATATATATGAAACACATGTACTTTTTGGATACATAACGGGTCCAGATCGGTTTGGATATCTAATACCCGAAAAAGACTTGAAATACCCCAAATCCAAAAAATATTTGAAAAACCAAAAAACACACAACACAAAGACATACCCGAATACTCAAACAAATATCCAAAATATTCAAATATCCAAAAAGATCCAAAATTTTACATGAAATCTGATCCGAAAAACCAAAAAATACCCAATATTATATTTTAAATTTTGAAATTGTACCTGAAACCCGAAACTATAACCGAAAATACAAACCTGATAACTAAAATTATTCGTTGAAAATCTCAAATATAACTAATGTACACAAAATATTTTGGATATTTTTGGATACACGATCGGGTCTCGGGTAAGACATGGACTCGACAAACACTTGCGGGTCCAAAAAAATATCCAATAGTTATTGCTCTGGACCCGGACCAGACCCAAATCTGTATTTTTTTTTAGTCGGTTTCGGTTCAGTTTTTGGTTCTG
The DNA here is from genome assembly GCF_020379485.1 of Brassica napus. Classification (NCBI taxonomy): domain Eukaryota; kingdom Viridiplantae; phylum Streptophyta; class Magnoliopsida; order Brassicales; family Brassicaceae; genus Brassica; species Brassica napus. Next base: position 17,042,208 of record NC_063438.1, read on the forward strand.
ATTAAAATGCTCAAGCATAAGAGAGAATTACATAAAAGTGTATACATACAAAATCTCAAACAAACAAATTCATAAATTATATAATTTTTTAAAAAAATTCTTCTTCAATATAATACAACTTTTAAATAATATATAATAGTTAGAATCTACTTTTTTATTTCAAAAAAATTATAATCCAAAATAATCCGCGCTTTCGAAGCGCGGGTCAAAATCTAGTTATGAAATTAAAATGAAACTGTGGACCGTTAGTTAATTGAGAGAAATTGGTCCCTAGAATCATGGAATTAAGATGGAGGTTAATAGTAAAATGATAAGAGGGCTTTTAAATAAAAAAGTTAGATAGTTGGAGTAAACATATATCAATAGGTCATGTTCCTAATTTAATAGTATTGATAGTTTTTTAAAGTTATATTATTAGAATGTTTTTGTATTCTAATTAGGAAGTTAAATTTTTTGTTTTATAAAAAGAGAGATGATATGATTTTGTAAATTTAATAAAACCCGCTAAAACTCAGAATCCGACCTACCAGTTAAACCATTGGCTAGTTAAACCATTGGTTGAACCAATACATAACTTTCAATTATCATTTTTAGTTATATTATTAGAATCTGTTTGTAGTATAAATAGGAAGTTAAATTTTTAGTTTTATAAAAAAAAAGATGATATGATATGATTTGTAGATTATGAATCTATTAACAAAACTAATTGTTTGATTTGGATTAGTTTATTTTTATTATCAGTTATCTATTATAATTTTATGATAGTCCACTGTATATATATGTTGTAAATATAATAAAAGAAAATCCACAAGAAACCTGTGTAACTAATTGGTATGAAAAAATATTTTATATTATTTTCTATCACCAAGTAATACAGCATATTTGTTATTATCCTCTTTATGACAGTTCTATTAAGATAGCATCGTTAGCGTTTTACAATGATCATAAAACGTTATAAATTATTTCAACCCCGGTTGCGGATGGTTGTAGATAAATAAATGTAAATATATTTTCTAAATGTATTTTAAATTTTAAATTTAAATATTATAAATAAAAATATCATAAAATTCATTTTATATTTTAATTTATAGTCACTAACAATATTATAATTTATATTACAAAAAATTTAAACCAGGAATATCCAGTATAATTTGAAGTAAATATTTCTGTTGCTGAAGATATGTAATTTAAATAGTGTAATCCAATTTTTTAAGGTTATTAGATATATCATAGTTTTCAGGTTTCTTAACGATATAAAAAAAAAACAAAGCCTATATTAAAGTTCATAACCCAGTTTGGTTTAATCAATTTACGGGTTAGCTGTATAAATATGGATGATATGCTTTTTTGAAAATAATAATAATATGATGATATAGCATTACATACTATATTCTATAGAGGGATGTAGACTTGTAAGAAATGTATGTTACGGAACTAATGTCAGTCGACAGTATTACTTATTAGCTATCGTTAGTGGGTTCCTACTATTAAGGAATTAAAGTAGTGGTTACAAAATATATATTTAGATACAGTTAGAAATTATTATGGTTTATTTTTATAAGTATATATTAGAGAAATTGTACTTGATATACATGAAAATAAGATTATTTAGCTGTTTGGTAATGTACTGTTCGAAAGACAGGGAGCTAGACTATGTAGATGTCACTTTAATAATGACCATTTGCACGCAATTGAATATATCTAAGATTGCAAAGAATCGTTCTTCTCCATTATAGCTCACAATACTAAAATAACAACAGCTTTATTACGGAGTCTACGAAGAGAGTTCTTGATCCATTACAGGAAGCTGATTCTTGTAGTTATGGTTTCTGCGCGGCTTGTTGAGTGTCCTGATGTACCTGAAGAACCATACATGCACCAAATTCCGGAGATGATGTTTGCCGCTGGCGAAGAACCCGTTGGTGTTCGAGTTCTTACTTATCAATCATCCAGTGTTTTAAAACGCATATTTAATGCGTTAGACGAAGAGGAACTCGATATTATTAGGCGATCTTCATTTGGAAAGTTGATCGAGATTGCAGACAAACCCGTATTTTCCGGAAGATTCGCGCAATATTTGTTATCAAGGCAGCTGAAAACAAAGAAGAAGCACAAAGCTTGGTTCCGATTTGCAGGTAAACCGGTTAGGTTTTCAATGAGAGAATTTGCGATTGTGACGGGACTACCGTGTGGTAAATTCCCGCAGAAATCCAAGATGAAGTTAAAGGCAACAATAGCCGAGCAACCGTATTGGCCATGTTTATTTAGAAAAGTAGAGGTTGTGACAGTCTCATCTGTCATTAAGATGCTTTACCGCAAAACGGTTAAGGACAGGGACATCCATATCAAATATGCTTGCTTGGCGTTTCTTGAATCAGTTCTTCTTCCAACAATCCTTAATATGAAGATATGTAGAGAGCATGTTGAAGCTATTAAAGATCTTGAAGCGTTTTTTGCGTTTCCTTGGGGAAGGGTAGCATTTGATATGCTCATGGGTAGTATCAAAGAGAGAGATGAGATAGCTTTGTCCAAAAACACTATCGCAGTAAAAAGATTTGTTCTTGCATTACAGCTTGTTATGGTTGCAGCGGTTCCGGCGTTGACAGAGGCTGTGCAAGATTCATGTTCTTCCTCTGATTCTGATAGTGAAGATATTGATGGACCTGGGTGCGATATTTTTACAAAGAAACGGACCCTGAACCCGGCACATGCATGCAATGTGGACAAGAGAAATGATGTAAGTGATTTTTTCTCACTCTATTAGTTGACTTTGTTGTCTATGTCTAGTTTAAACTTGCCATTTCCCATATATCTTTTATGAGTTCCTATTTCATATTTGGCTACATCTGGATTGTCGTACCAGGACTAAATTTAAATATTTTTGATTTGTTTAAGGTTATTGTTGATAGCATCTTGGTTGAAGATCCGCTACGACCAATTGATGAGGCTAATTTAGTTCGGTCTGATGAAGAGCACGATTCAAGAGTAGATAACATGTCAGAGTGCATCAGGCGTAACTATCAGTTCAATAATTCGTATTTCCACTGTGGGCTTAGAAATATTGATGTGCTCGTTTGTGATTAAATTTAAAATCAGCTGGAAGGTGTAAACGATCAAAGAAGGTTATTTCTCCTTCGTCTGACGTTGAGGAAAGTTACATTGTTGACCTTGTGTTGGAGACAATCAAACCTCAGATCGATATTATTGAATGCAACATTACGGTAGCTTCGTCGCGGCTCGACGCAATAGAGGGGAATGTTCGTGTACAAGTTGAGGCGTTGTTGGGTAAGTTTAAGGAAGAAATGCTTTCATCTGTTAAGGATATCGTTTCTGCTCTTTGGAAAGACCACATTGCTGCTCATAACGCCGGGGGAAATAGTCAACCCTCATCTCCGACAAATGTAACCGTTCCCGCATGTCATACGAGCCATGTTGCCGATGCAAATGCCAAGACTATCCAAAACGTTCTTCGTGACATTAGTCAATACTCTACCCCTCCCCGCTCGAATCATATAAGCGAGGTACCAATTATGTGTATATAACTTGTTTAGATATTTGTATAAATGATAATTCCATGTGTTCTCAACATTATATCTTTTTATATTTATATTCAGGCCGAGAATCCTACACCAACGAAGAAAGACCATGTTGAATCTGGGTATGTATGTGGGACTCCGGTAATTCAGTCATGTGCCCAATCAGCTAATAGTGAGAATCGATCTAGGCAAAATTTGTTCCAACAAATTTTGGTAAGATGTTTGTACAGTTTTTGGATATTACAACTGACCCATATTATAAGCATTAATAGTTCTTATTTCCAGTCCAAAGTTTATATCTGAACATACATTTTTTTATTCCAAAGGAGACTCGGAATAAGCACCACCAAAACATGTCGGATGAACCTTCATTTTTATTCCCTTGGTCTAACTCAGGAAGAACAGATTCATGGAGACAGCCCCATATACGGAAAAAATGATCATGAACTTGAGCATTTGTCTATCAACAATGTTGCTGACAATATCGAAGGAAGTATATTGTCCTGGAGAAGTAAGAGGCAAAAGACGGTTACAACAGGTCTTGTAGAGGACTACCTCTGTGGGCCTCATTTGATGTCAAGGGCTAGAGAATCTCACAGGTGCCTATTTGCAACACTTGATATCTCTGAGATGGGCAGGAAGTTCGCTAATGAGATCCTAGGACCCTTCTCTGGATGGTTTGGATAGATCCTTGCATAAACGAATCAAAGACTCAAGTTTATCAAGGCTGTGGATCGAATGGTGACACAAGAGGCTGCGGAAAGGCTCCTTGATACTCCTAGGCTTAGATCGGATATGACACACCTTTCTAAAGCCCTTGGGCGTTGGATATTACACACCAACAGACTGGATACTACACACCAGACACTCTCTTAACTCGTGAAAGCAAGGGAGAAGAAGACACAAGGTTTAAACAAAAGATAACTTAGATTAGAATGAGGGTTTGTGATACACTTAAATAGAGAGATCCTTGTACATGCACAAGGTCTCGAAAACATAAGAAAACATAAAGGAAAAGGCTCCACACGGTTTCAAAGTAATAACACAACACTTAGACTAAAACATAATATAAGATAGGTGATGAAGTCGGTCCAAGATGCCTTAGGCCGAGTTGCATCCAAGATACATCAACTAGGAATGTGTAAGTGAACTTGATACCTCATTAAAAACCTTGATTAGAAAACCCAGTGGGACAAAACTAATCAAGGGAAAAAGAGTATACCAAGCCACTTGCCTAGATGATGATCAGCTTGATGGTAAGATCACATGAATGGTGATGAGTGTGTCTTGGTGGCTCAAGCTTCTACCAAGACAGTCTTCTTGCTCCTTAGAGATCTTCAGTATGTTTCCAACAGCTTCCTTGAGTCTCCTTGTCATTGCACGAGTTATAGGACCTGTGGGAATGGCTAGGACAGCTTCCTCTTCAGCTAGTGTATCTTCAGTCTCTCCTTCTTCATCTTTATCAACTAGCTGGTCCATGATCATATCATCCCCTCCCACTTGAAAAGTATTTGTCCTCAAATCTGGCTCATCTTGCAAATCCAGTTTGTAGGCATTGTTGCTGATCTTCCTTATGACCTCAAAAGGTCCATCAATCCGCGGCATCAGCTTGGACTTCCTTTCATTGGGAAATCTCTCTTTCCTTAGGTGAATCCAGACCTGATCACCCACTTCAAAGACCATCTCACGCCTTCCTTTGTTAGCATGCTTAACATACTGTTTGGTTGTTGCCTCAATGTTGAGCCTAGCCTGCTCGTGGAGTTGTTTCACCATCTCTGCCTTCTTTTTGCCATCAACGCTGACCCTTTCACACTCAGGTAAAGGGATTAAATCCAAAGGAGAGTTGGGATTGAACCCATAAACAATCTCAAAAGGAGAAAACTTAGAAGTAGAATGCACAGCATGATTGTATGCAAATTCACAATGAGGCAAATAGTCTTCCCATGATTTCAAGTTTTTCTTTATGAATGCACGCAAGAGTGTTCCAAGAGTCCTATTAACTACTTCAGTTTGTCCATCAGTTTGTGGGTGACAAGTAGTAGAAAACAAGAGTTTAGTACCTAACTTAGACCAAAGAGTCTTCCAAAAATAACTAAGAAACTTAGTATCTCTATCAGAAACAATAGTCTTAGGCATGCCATGTATGCGCACAATCTCTTTAAAGAACAAGTTAGCAATATGCAATGCATCATCAGTTTTGTGACAAGCTATGAAATGTGCCATCTTTGAGAACCTATCCACAACCACAAAGATAGAATCCTTTCCAGTCCTAGTTCTAGGCAAGCCAACAATGAAATCCATAGATATGTCATTCCAAGGATGATAAGGTATAGGGAGAGGAGTATACAAACCGTGAGACTGAACCTTAGACTTGGCTTGCTTGCAAGTTGCACATCTCTCACATAGTTTCTCCACATCTCTTTTCATCCGAGGCCAAAAGAAGTGATCCTGCAAAGTTTTAAGAGCCTTTGCAATACCAAAGTGACCCATGAGACTTCCTCCATGAGATTCCCTAACAAACAAGTCTCTCAAAGAACAGTTAGGCACACACAATCGATTATCATAGAAAAGAAAACCATCATGTCTAAAGTAGTGTCCCACAGCAAATTTCTCACAAGAGTTGTAAGCCTCTTTAAAATCAGGATCATTCTCATACATTCCTTTAATCTGCTCAAATCCTAATAGCTTAGCATCAAGAGTGTTCAAGAGAACATACCTTCGGGATAGTGCATCAGCAACTATGTTTTCCTTACCTTGTTTATACTTGATGACATAAGGAAATGTCTCAATGAACTCAACCCACCTTGCGTGTCTCTTGCTGAGTTTGTGCTGTCCTTTGAGGTATTTGAGAGACTCATGATCTGTGTGTATGACGAACTCTTTAGGCCAGAGATAGTGTTGCCAAGTCTGCAAGGCTCTCACCAAGGCATACAGTTCTTTATCATAAGTTGCATAGTTGAGGGTAGCTCCTCCAAGCTTCTCACTGAAGTATGCAATGGGTCTCTTCTCCTGCATCAATACAGCACCAATTCCAATTCCTGAAGCATCACATTCTATTTCAAAAGTTTTATTAAAATCAGGAAGTATAAGAAGAGGGGCATGAGTAAGCTTCTCTTTAAGGCATTGGAAAGCAAGTTCTTGCGCTTCTCCCCACTTGAATCCGACTTCTTTCTTAATTACTTCAGTCAAAGGAGATGCTATGGTGCTGAAGTCTTTCACAAAGCGCCTATAGAAGCCAGCAAGTCCATGGAAGCTCCTCACTTCACTCACTGTCTTAGGAATTGGCCATTCTTGTATAGCTCTTACTTTCTCCGGATCAACTTTAACCCCATCTGCACCCACAATAAAGCCTAAAAAGACCAAGTTATCTGTGCAGAATGTACATTTCTTAAGATTTGCATAAAGTCTTTCTTTCCTCAACACATCAAGAACAGTCTTAAGATGATCTATATGCTCCTCTAGACTCTGACTGTAGATTAGGATATCATCAAAATAAACTACCACAAACAAACCTATAAAGGACCTAAGCACATGGTTCATCAATCTCATGAAAGTACTAGGTACATTAGTCAATCCAAAGGGCATAACTAACCACTCATATAACCCATGCTTAGTCTTAAAGGCAGTTTTCCACTCATCTCCTTCTTTCATCCTAATCTGATGGTATCCACTCTTTAAATCTATCTTAGAAAAGATGCATGAACCATGTAATTCATCAAGCATATCATCTAATCTAGGAATAGGATGGCGATACTTCACTGTTATATTGTTGATGGCTCTGCAATCAACACACATGCGCCAGCTTCCATCTTTCTTGGACACAAGCAGGACTGGAACAGCACAAGGACTCATGCTCTCTCAGATATGTCCTTTCTCCATCAGTTCCTCCACTTGCCTTTGTAGTTCTTTGGTCTCCACCGGATTGGTTCTGTATGCTGGCCTATTGGGAAGTGTAGAACCGGGCACAAAATCAATTTGGTGCTCAATCTCTCGCACTGGTGGTAGTCCATTGGGACTATCTTCTGGAAAAACATCTTGATATTCCTGTAAAAGAGTAACAAGTTCACTCGGATACTCCGGTGCAATATTAGTAGTAGTCAAGAGTGATTCCTTATAGATAAACAAAAGAATAGGGAGGTTAGAGCAGAGAGATCTTTTAACATCACCAGACTTGGCATAGAAGTTTAGTTGCTTTGTTGATTCAGCGGGAAGATCAATCTCTTTCTTCTTTTGTAGCTGGAGCTGATCAACCTGAACTTCCTTAGGAGTCATAGGCACAAGAACTGTCTTTCTCCCTTTAAACTCAAAAGTGTGCTTGTTGGCATACCCATCATGTATCACACGTCTATCTGATTGCCACGGCCTTCCAAGGAGAATGTGTCCAGCTTCCATAGGCAACACATCACAAAGAATCTCATCTTCATATTTACCAATGGCTAAGGGAACCATAACCTGAGTAGATACTCTCATCTCGCCCTCTTCATTGAGCCATTGGAGCCTATATGGTTTAGGATGCTTCTGGACCCTCAAACCCAACTTTTTAACCATAGTCTCACTCGCAACGTTGACACAACTGCCTCCATCCACAATAAGACTACAGACCTTTCCTTGCACTAGACATCTAGTATAGAAGAGATTCTCTCTTTGCTCCATCTCTTCGGTCTTGCTTTGAAGACTCAAGGTTCTTCTAGCAACTAGCAACCTTCCAGCAACCGGGTTGGCAACATACTCCTCTTCTGAACTGTGATCTTCTTCGGCCTCTGTCTCCTCATCAGCAGATTCGTATTCTCCATTGGCATGAAGGATCATCACACGTTTGTTGGTGCACTCATTAGCATAGTGCCCACATCCTTGGCACTTAAAACACTTCACATCTCTTGCACGCGAGCTTGTAGCTTCCACTTTACCCTTATCTTTGTTGTAGATGCTACTAGACCTGGATTCTTCTTTTGGCTGTGGCTTGCTCTCCTTTTGATAGCTCGGTTTATCTTCCTTAGAGGTCTGGTATCTACTGGAACCATAGCTGCCACGCGCATAACTTCTTCTCTTAACTTGTTGCTCCACCAAGATAGCTTTGTGTAGCATCTCCTCTATCTCCAGGTAGTGTTGCATCTCCACTCTATCTTGTATCTCACGGTTGAGTCCACCAAGAAATCGTGCCATAGTAGCTTCACTGTCCTCAGATACACAAGCTCTTAGCATAAGCAACTCCATCTCTTGAAAGTATTCCTCTACAGACTTTGTTCCTTGTGTGAGTAGTCTTAGCTTTTGATGAAGATCACGGTGATAATGACTTGGTACAAACCTCTTGCGCATCACAGCTTTCATCTCTGCCCATGTTTCAATGGGGAATTCACCATTGCGCCTCTTGTTTGTAACCAACTGATCCCACCAGCTCAATGCATAATCATTGAACTCGGTAGCAGCTACTTGAATCTTCTTAGTCTCTGAGTAATGCTGACAGTTGAAAACGAGTTCGATCTTCTTCTCCCACTCAAGATAGGCATCTGGATCAGCTTTACCATGAAAAGGAGGGATCTTAAGCTTTAATCCTGATAGCTCATTGCGTCTATGCCTTCGGCCCTCATGATCATGTCGAGATCTTCTACTGCTATGTCTTGAACCGGAGCTATGGCTACTTCTCTCATAGAAGTTATCAGTCTCTTCTGATCCAGCATGCTCACGCTGACCTTGTCTGTTTCTTCTTTGCTCACGTCTTTGGCCAGATGCTTGTCCTTGCCCATCATTCGGTCTCTGATCATACTTCTCTTCCAGCAACTTCACCATCGCTTCCATCACTTGTTTGGTGATTGCTTCTTGCAACAACTTATTCCTTCGCACAAAGGTTTCATCATCCTCCTCAGACCCCATTGCTTCCTGATACACGAAAAACTTAAACCAGTAAGTAGTTCAAAAGAATTCAGAACTCAAGATTCAAATAAGGAAACAAAGTATTCAAACAAAGCGGCAAATGAAGATACTTGAGCAACACGCGACGATTTGAATTCTATCACTTTCGAAATTGAAACAATAACATATCAGATTCAACGGATGATGAAATGAGATAATCAAATCCTGATCTATGATTCTAACAACAGATCGAGTCATAATATTACAAGAAACTTTCGGATCAAGCAAAATGTTAACGTAATCGACAAGAATGTGAAAGGTTTTTTTGTTTAAAACTTGATCGAAATTCTTAGATCTATCAATATGAGACACGAAACAATCAGATCTAGCAATCCTGATAATGAAACAAGCAGATCAAGTGAGAATAAACACACAAGAACCGATTGATCAAAAAAAATATGAATCGACAAAGAGTAGATCTTATGAACAATCAAAAGAGAAATCGAAACTCCCCTTCCAGAGTGCTCTGATACCACTTAATGAGATCCTAGGACCCTTCTCTGGATGGTTTGGATAGATCCTTGCATAAACGAATCAAAGACTCAAGTTTATCAAGGCTGTGGATCGAATGGTGACACAAGAGGCTGCGGAAAGGCTCCTTGATACTCCTAGGCTTAGATCGGATATGACACACCTTTCTAAAGCCCTTGGGCGTTGGATATTACACACCAACATACTGGATACTACACACCAGACACTCTCTTAACTCGTGAAAGCAAGGGAGAAGAAGACACAAGGTTTAAACAAAAGATAACTTAGATTAGAATGAGGGTTTGTGATACACTTAAATAGAGAGATCCTTGTACATGCACAAGGTCTCGAAAACATAAGAAAACATAAAGGAAAAGGCTCCACACGGTTTCAAAGTAATAACACAACACTTAGACTAAAACATAATATAAGATAGGTGATGAAGTCGGTCCAAGATGCCTTAGGCCGAGTTGCATCCAAGATACATCAACTAGGAATGTGTAAGTGAACTTGATACCTCATTAAAAACCTTGATTAGAAAACCCAGTGGGACAAAACTAATCAAGGGAAAAAGAGTATACCAAGCCACTTGCCTAGATGATGATCAGCTTGATGGTAAGATCACATGAATGGTGATGAGTGTGTCTTGGTGGCTCAAGCTTCTACCAAGACAGTCTTCTTGCTCCTTAGAGATCTTCAGTATGTTTCCAACAGCTTCCTTGAGTCTCCTTGTCATTGCACGAGTTATAGGACCTGTGGGAATGGCTAGGACAGCTTCCTCTTCAGCTAGTGTATCTTCAGTCTCTCCTTCTTCATCTTTATCAACTAGCTGGTCCATGATCATATCATTCGCTAATCTGGAAACCAAACTGAAGTCTAATTTGTAAGTTTGTTACCTTGTTGCAATGTTGTAAGCTTGGGAAATTTCATGTTTTACTATATTTTTCTCTGCGTTTGGTGTTTCAGTGTGATCAACGTCTCTCGATTAGCAGTGTCTAGAAGGGAAATTAATCTCGTTGTTGAGAGACTATGCAATTACTCTGCTAAGGTATTTCTAGATTATAGCACAATTCAACTAGTTTATCCGGTAGTATTTTTGTTCATTGTTATGTTTGCAGGTTGTTGATATTCTTATTAGAGTTTTACGTTCGGTTATTATGCATCAGTTAACTTCGGAAGGTTCACAGAGTGCAGCGTTTCTTGATACCAAGTTTGTGGCTGCTATTATCATGAACTTTCCCAAGTTCCTTAAGAGTAAAAATAAAGACACTTTCTTATTCCCAAAAGCATTGACTGGTATTTTACCTACGAAAGAAGTTCCAAAGGTCAATCCAACAAAGTTTTACTTTCCGTTTAATGTTGGGAACAAACATTGGGTTGGTATTTGTTTTGATGCTGTATGTGGGACTGTCACCATTCTCGATTCCGGTTTGGCATTGCACAAGGAAAAGGCTATGGGGAAGATTATTTCTCCTGTTGTGCAGATGTTACCGTATCTTGCTAGATATGCATGTCTCGAAATAGGAAGTGATCCAGTTATTCAGTGTTATGATGTTGCTAGGCCAAAATATGTCGCCCAGTTCAAAAATGAAGCCAATTCCGATTAATGGCTGTGCTATTTATGGCGAGTCATGCTCTATATGGACTTGAAGCGTGTAAGAATATTGGTGCTGATGTGCTTGAAGAGGAAGGTAAGAGTGCAGCGATACTGGCTTATGAGTTCAAGGAGAAGTTATAGTTATGTTTGGTGCTGAAGTATCTGTTATATTATGTATATTACCTCTTTAATTAATGTACTGAGTTGGCCTTGTAGTTGGTAGACTTGTATTCGATCTGTTTCAGGTGTCTGTTCTTCTTTGCTTTTTCAAACTCTGTTATGTTGTTGTAATACTTTCCATGTTGTATATTTGTCATTGTTAGATTGTTACTTTCTGCTATACAATTGCTAAATGTTGGAAAACAATTAGTATTTCCGATTACTATATATATACGGAAATAATTTTTCGTTACTTTTCGTAGGTGTATCCGGTTTTAATAATTGTTTGTATGAGCTTACATATCCACGCAATAAATATCATTGCTTGCGTAAAAAGTTTAAGCCAATTTAGTCAGCCAGTTATATTAGTATTGTAAGCTCATGTTAGTATTGTTGTCGCAACCACGGCAACTAGTGTTTTGGATGTTTACAAGTAGCGCACGCATATTGAAAATAGTGTGAGTTGTCTTATCTTTCCTATACATGTCACTATTATGTGTCCGGTCTATCAAGTATTGAATATCATCATCATACCTATAGTAGAGTAGGCAGCTATTTTGTTCAATTATTTTCAGGAATGAATTATTGGTTGATCTTATCTACAGTCATGATAGCCCACTACGCCTATAAATTTTGATATGCGTTTATAAGTTATCGGCAATTTAGATAAGGTGAGAAAGAAGCTTCCCCTTTTAGTTATCTTGGTTTATCTTTTTTGTTACATCATAATATATTATCCTTGTTTTGTAATTGAATTCGTATTTCGTAGATGACAACTCCACTGCGTGTAAGTTTATATCACGGCGCGTGGCGTCGTGACGACGATGAACATTGGAGTTTCCATAGGAAGCCAAGTGACCTCGGCTATACGGTTTTGGTCAAGCCAACTGAGATGGTCGAAGATTTGGAGTGCATGATTCGTGAGCGCTATAAATTGAAGCCTGAGACACCCATGGTTATGGCATATCACCCACCCGACTGGATGCTTGAACCTGTGGGAACTCGTACCCCGCCTATTACATTGACAACAACCTCCCAAGTTGCAACCATGATGTCCATCCGTTCTTGGTGGTCGGAACTAAAGCTATGTGTTTCTTCGGGTGCTGAAAATGTTGTTCATTACCAGTTTCTTACCAAAACAACTTTCTCTATCAGAGGTGCAACCTTTGTATTCAAAGGTTAGCTACATATAATTTTTATATTTATACATTCTTTCGCAAAATTTTGTAAGACTGATATTATAATAATCTATGTGGCAGGTTATGAGGACAAAAAGCTTGTTGCAAGCAAGGAGGTTCTTGAGGAGATCTTTACCGAGCAAGAAGTGGTCCCAATATACAGGGCTCACTTTGAAATTGAAAAGGCAAAAGAAGAGGTAAGAGCTGCGCACGGTTTGCCCTCGACGACTACGGAAGCTGAAGGTTTTGTAAATTATTATGTGTGTATATTGATATATAGGTTTCATTTATTTGCTAAGTGGTTAGTATATTTTGTTAGGTTCTGGCTCTTCTCCCTCTGGATCACAAGCCTAAAATTATCGGTGGTGAATAAGTGTGGAAGCATTCCAGAAGAATAAGCATGCGACGGTGGTCAGCCAATGCAAGTTGTATTTCCTTGTGTTTGTTATCTCAATAATTTATGTTTGTGGTTGTTCAACTTGTTGAATTTTCTTTGTTTTTATGTTGGTGTGTTTGCAAAAATAATTTTATCAATGCTTGTTGTATTTCTGTAACATATATGAAATCCGTATTTAATATGATTTGAGTATCGAATGTAGTATTATTTGTTCAAAATTTAATCTGCACTGCATCGACATAGTATATACGAGTAAGTGGAGTAAATTTATTTTTTATTTATATCTTGTATCTAGATAGAAACACATATGTCATTGCATCATAACTAAGAAATAATTCCAAAACCTTTTTACAATTACCGCATCAAGAAAACTATATACATATTTGGGTCCTTTTAGTAGATATGTGTTGTTGTTATCTACATAGTATACTAGTGTGGTTTGCTATTTTACATACTAACTTACTCTCTCTTCATTTGGTCAGTTCTCATCGGATATTACAAAAGCCGGATATGAACATGATGTATATGGATATATCTCGGTCTAAATTCATATGTATATGGATATATCTCGTTAAAGTTCATGTTAGATTGGCGATAATAGTCGATGTTTGTTTTACTATGTTGTCATGTAATCTGGTTCAATGAAACCGAAATTAAGGACAGTTACTATATCATGTCGTCTTCAACGCTGGTGAGCACATTAGAAATAGAAATTGGCTTTTATCTATTTCATAATCTCGAGAACAAGTACAAACCTGCCTCAAACATAATATGGATAGAAATATTTTACATTTCCATGCACTACTTTATTTATTCATTGACAATCCACCATTCTTATCAAACACCTTCAATATCCAAGACTAGCCAACTTCGACGTTTTTCCACTTTCTTTTTATATCGCAACTTTGCATGTTACTTTGTTATGACTAAAGCCCTTGCAACGGCTACACACATGTCTCTTCCTTGAAGTTTTCATCTACCAAGACAAAATTGTTGTTAATGGTTAATCAATTCTAAAAAGATTCAACGTAAAGTTGCTCACCCTTATTTCTCTAGTGGACAATATCCAACTTTTGCGAGGTCTGCCTGGAGGGCGACGACTTGTGGGAGGATATATTTGCATGGATTGAAACTCACCATCGGTAGCTTGGCAACTTGCATTGACATCGCTGCTAATAGGTAGTATATTTCTGGCATATGCAGCAGCTAGAGTGTCAATAGTGTAAAACTCAGAGACAAGAGATTCAATACTTTTTTTTTCTTTGATCGCAGCAGCAATGGCATGGGCGCAAGGTATGAGGAACGTCTGGAATGAGAAACAGCTGCAAGATTTTGTGTGTAGGTTAACGTGGTATGATATAGCGTCTTTGTCTTTCACATCGAACTCACTAGCGCTAATCCGGCAAACAAGCATCCCTCCGCTCATCTCAAAGTTTTCTTCAATAATCCCTTTCACACGTGGAGTTAACTTACCATTAGGATATTGTGTTACATCACGTCTTTGTGCAAACCATTTCATCATTTTTGATCGGATGTACTCGACTAAATGCATGATCGGATACTTTCTTGCATTTTGAAGAACAGAATCCCATGTCCCTGCTACATTGCTTGTCATGAGGTTGTAGCGATTTCTAGAGAAATGTGACCGGACCCAGTGCTCTAAACCAATATCTAATAGGTATTAAGCACATGAAGCGTTGATGTTCTTTATTTCATTGAATGTTGTGTAAAATTCACTGAGTTGAAATGCCCTCGCCGCCTTGCCCACCAAGTAACCGAGATGTTTGTTTTTGAAATACGTTTGGATGTTGAGTTTCAGATGTAAGATACATGCACAATGCTTTGCTGCTGGATACACCTTCAATCACATAGATTTTGCAAACATATTAGTAGGAAATGCCTTGAAAACAAAAAGTTAAGAAAATAAAATATTACGCTTGATGTTACTGAAGTTAATTTATTGACATACATATATAAATTATAAATTATACCTTCGATATTGCATTGTAAATGGAAGAGTGTCTGTCCGATATGAATACAACATTATCTTCGTTTGGAATGAATTGCAATAGCATTTTTAGAAACCACTCCCACGCATTGTCATTTTCTCCGTCAACAATTCCCACCGCAATAGAGAAAACCTGGTAATTACCATCCTGAGCTGAAGCGGTGAGTAGGCAACCAGCATATTTCCCTTTCAAATGAGCTCCATCAATGATAATTACATTACGCATATGCTTGAATCCATCGATACTTGCACCAAGAGCAAGAAACATGTACTTGAACCTATGACCAACTCCAGGATCGTAAATTGTATGGATTTTGGCTAAAGTCCCTGGATTTGCAAGTACTAGGCGCTGGAGATAATCAGGAAGCATTGTATATGATGTTGCACATGAGCCTTTCGCATAGTCGAGTGCAACCTCGCGAGACCGTCATGCTTTCCAATAAGATATCCTAACATCGTGATCTCCTAGCATTAGTTGAATAATCTCATTTGGACATGGTCCACTACCTTGGCCAGCAAATCTTGTCTTTATTATCTCTCCAACGACGGTATGTGTCGCGTGTTCTTCATATCCTGCGTTGTAGATTTTATTAGTCATGTCTTTTGATCTTTTCTGAATACTATATGGACGACAAGAATTGGTAAATATGTGTTTACTCTTACTAAGTAATTATAGTTCATTTGTATATATGATCTTACTCTTGAATAGTTACAAATTTTGTAGCCATAAAAATTATTTATATTATCGGTACTTATAATTTCGAGTATGTTTAGTTATATATTTGTATTCTGCTTGGGAAGAAATCGGTTATTATGGATACTTATAAAGTTTGTTACTATGTTAGCTATTTCTATTGTCATAAAAACATTGTCAAGTGATGTCCGCATTGCATGATTGGTTGTATACCTGCACGTTCGTCGACGGAACATGTATGCTGCAAATTTAGTTTGCGAACTTCGTAGTTTTCTACATTCTTCATTTTTACTGCATATATCCTCCAATTGCAAGTTAAACTTATGCACCGAAGGACCATTCCATCTGGTGAATAACGTGAGTTTTTAAACCAGAATTTACGTCTCAACGTGTATGATGCCATTTGTTGTTTGAAATCACCTCTACTTGTAAAAACCTTTCCCTCATATAATTCCTCAGAATTATTAATTTCGTTTCCTACAAATCCGTATTTGATCCGTCCTTTAGTTACGTTACACGTAAATATATAAGATAACATATTTCACATTCATATTTCACATTACAACGTTCCACAAACATTGTAGTTTCGCATCGCTAGAGTTGAAACAAGCCAAAAAACGATATTCATGTGCCCAACTATTTCACAACAAACATAGACAACTTATTTAGTTTTATAGCTTTTAAACATACAGTTCATTAAAAGAAGGGACGAAACCCACCACTGCCCTCTTCGGATTCAGAGCACGAGTCATCGACGGCTTCAACCTCTCCATTGCCAGTTTTCTTATTTCCAAGAGTAAGGGTAAGATCAAGGCTAGGTTCTGCATTGTTGGTGTTGTCTTCAGAAGCCGGTGCAATATCAAATTCCAAGGAACCAGGTCCATTTATTTTATCCAATACGGTCGTGGAATCACCTATATATTTCAGAAAAATAGAACCCGTAATTATAACAGTACGATGCTTCACAAATTTTTCAAATTTAGTACATATGTTATTATACCTTGCATAGCAGTCTGTCAATTGTTTGCTAGTTCCCTAACAATTGTTGACAAATCTTGAGTTGGAGGGGCGGACACTATGTTGTTGTTCCCGTTTAAACCGTCGGAAGAACCTGTGGTGGAGCCATCATCATCGTTGATAATGATTATTGTAGCTGGTCGGGGCGCATGGATCCTTCTATTTGGAGCAAGTGGCAAACCTATAGCGCCCTGGGTTTGGTATGGTGACTGTGTATAGTACACTTCATAGTTATTTTCATCGGGGGAAATACCATCCCAGTATTTTTCATTCTGCGTCATGTCTCTCCAAACATTTATTGGTTCCACTTCCAAAGGGGTTGATTGGTTCACAAGAGATGCATCTTGACCATTTGGTAGTGCATATCGCAGCTCCTCGATAGTCATTGGCTCACCATATAGCACTAGGAAAAAATGTTATCATTAGCG
Organism: Brassica napus; assembly: GCF_020379485.1. Classification (NCBI taxonomy): domain Eukaryota; kingdom Viridiplantae; phylum Streptophyta; class Magnoliopsida; order Brassicales; family Brassicaceae; genus Brassica; species Brassica napus. The sequence continues at coordinate 17,059,603 of NC_063438.1, forward strand.
GTTGATATAATGATGAATGACAATAAACTTAAAATTAGTATATAAACCGGTTAAACATGTTTTAATTTTCAAAATTTTTTCACAAATCAGTCACGAGACACCTTGAAGTATTTCATAACTCACTAGTATAAATTTATATTACTCTTCATACTCTGCATTACTATATTATTTAACATCTAAATAGTACTACTAGTTATAGACGTTTAATTGGTACTACTATAAGATAACAAAATAAAGTCATGTATACCTTCATCATTTGGATCGAAGTAGATGTGTTCTTTGGGTGAAATTGTACCGGCTTCTGCCATAGAGATAACATCGTCGACGGTTAACTGTGGGAATTCTGCTGGGTCTTCTGCTTCGCCATTGTGATCAGCTGTTCCATATACCATTTCTATCTCAAGAGCAACACGAAAGACAATGAGGAGTTGAGGCTCATTGAACATTATTTTCAATACGTGTTTGCTACAATCGATCGGATGCCCTCCAACCAAATCTACCAATAATTGATATAAAATCTGTTACTTCTTTAGTTATGTTTCTAATTTATATATTACTGGAGTTGTAGAGACTCACCGAGTATAGCTTGGCGATGTTAAGCTTCTGTTACGCCCTCCTCAAGGTAAGTTGTATCACCTATACTGAAAGGTGATCGACGAAAGAACTGGTACCTTGCAACTAGTTCAGGTCCACTAGTTACATAGAGCACAGCCTCAGACATGTAGTCCCTTACACTTGCCAGAATCTCAACATCTTTGTCGCATGATAACGTGATCGACAGCGTTCGTGGACCATCATGGGCCAGCATCCGGTCGGGGAGTTGATAAGGCAACGGGAGTAAGAATCCCAAGATTTAACCTTATACGAATCAACTCGACCAGACCATCAAAGGATTCATTATTGTTGATTATGATGGCTTCACCGGTATAACAAGAACTTTCTTCAAACGACCATTCTCCGGTAGAATTCTTACTCCAAAGCCCGATAACGAGCTTCATCAACCTTCCCATCTGCATTAAATAACAAATAAAATGTGAGAAACTTCCATGTACTTGTGCATTTAAATCGTAACTATAGTGAAGAGGTAAATCTTTTTTCTCTGATATTAAATGATAAACCCTAGAAATAGTCAAACATAAAAAATTGTTACCTTATTTGAAGACTATCTCCGGAATGGAACAAACTAAACTGGATTTGATAGTTTTTTCCTTATATCGAAAGGAAGATCTGGGAGCATGTATTTATAGCAATAATTGGAGGAGAAGGTGGTGTTACTTACACCATATCCAGATATACGCAAGCGTATTCTGCACCACCTACCTAGTTCTAGGCATCATCATTCTTTCATAGGTTTTGAAAATATCTCTGACATGTGCAATATTTAATTACTTTACTACATTCTCGAACTCTTCTTTCCAACATTTCGGTCCATCGGTTGGTTTAAAGCAATTGGTTTGGTTAGTTTAATTTACTGCACAAATATGCGTATACCAACTTGGTTTGTCATTGTTCTTATTAATTGGATGAAATGAAAACCGGTTTGTTACCTTTTTGCAATTGCTTTGCGTTAAACCGGCATGGTTTTCATATTGTCGCGTTTCACCACCCAAGTGTTGTACAGTAAAAAAACATTTTTTATCTTCCCTACCAGATACTGTTCTTCCTCATCGACGTACCATCTGTTTCGATTGTTTTATTTTCCAAAAAAAAAATTTTGCTTGCTTTGTTCCGAATTGTTGTTCTTTTCCGATTCAGTACGATCTTCTTTGAATAAAACAAACATTGCCTTTTTATTGTCAATTAACTTTTCGGGACAAAATGTTAAAATATTTCAATGTTGTTTCAGTTACCTATATTTCTCATGCCTCGTGTGCTTATTTTCGAAACCTTTGAATATAAGTGAGACAAATTGTCATGTCTTCTGACAGCACCTGACAGTGTTATCTATATTCGATATGCCTATGATAGCATTGCAGTCTATCTATACAACTTGGGTTTACTACGGGACATGAGTGTAATTTCGCTTCCGCCTTACGATCCGATTACTTAAAAACATATGTTTCTGCATGGTTTGCTAATTATCTTCTGTTTCGTGTTTTTTCAGCCAATTTGCCCTATATATTATAGGATTATTTTTTGGACTAAACCTATATCAATAGATCATGTTTCTTATTTAATAGTATTGATTCAAAAAAAAAATTTTTTTAGAACTGGGGCATACTAGAATTTTTGAGTAAGGTACTAGGGCATTTTAGAATAAAGTCCAAAAATATTGTACATACAAAACTAGAGTCAAAGTCTAACATCTGCTAGATTAGCGAGGAAGAAGTTTAGTGTATGAAGAAAGGATCGAATTGTCAATAGAGACGAAGAAATCGATAGGTATTGAAAAAAGGGATGACGGAGAGTTCCTCCAACGGCCGCCGCAACGGAAACGACGAGACCAGCGCCGCCGTAAATCGTCGAGATCCGATCTTGCAATTCTTAGACAAGATTCGTCTCTCCGGGGATGCCATGGAGGATAATGAAGGTGAAGAATCGCCGACGGAGCTTAACGCAATTAACAGCGCAGGCGGGTTTGTGATCGTCTCTCCCGATAAGCTTTCCGTCAAGTACACGAACGCGAATCTCCACGGTTACGACGTCGGCGTTGCTCAAGCTAATAAACCTGCTCCCGTCAAGTGTCTTACTTACTACTTCGAGATTTTTGTCAAGGATGCTGGTGTTAAAGGGAAAGTCGCTATTGGTTTCACTAAGGAGGGCTTTATAATGCGGAGACAACCTGGGTAAACCTTTTAGTATTTGAAAAATGATGCCTTTGATACAAGTTATGTTTATTATAGAATTTGAGCTTATGTGGCTTTCTATCATGCGGATGATGGGTCTGATTTGTTATTAATGGTAGATGGGAAGTGAATAGCTGTGGCTATCATGGGGACGATGGAAATATATACCGAGGTAAGGGAACAGGTGAAGCCTTTGGTCCAACTTATACGACAGGTGATACTGTTGGTGGTGGTATAAACTACGCTTCCCAGGAGTTCTTTTTCACGTAAGAACTAACTAATTCGATTCCATTTTTCCTGTTGCCCTTTGCCTTATTTGGTTACTCTCTCATGCCAGTAAAAACGGAGCTTTAGTTGGGAAAATCCCTAAGGACATAAAGGGTCACCTATTCCCTACTGTAGCTGTACATAGCCAAAATGAGGAGTATGTTCTCAGTTTCTGTAAACGGGTTCAGTGCAGGAGTAGAAGTACTTACGCTATGCATTTCTTTCGAATTTTTGCAGGGTTTCTGTCAATTTTGGGAAGCAGAAGTTTGTTTTCGATGTTAAGGTAAGAGAAAAGTCCTACTAAAACCTTATTAGTAGAGTCTCTAGGTCCTACCTTTTATAAAGGTGAGGTTGGTGTAATCAGGAGTAAAACTACTGTAGTACAAATCTACTCCAGTGGTTCTCTTCGTACAAATTGCTCTGATATTTGCTATTTACATGCATCTGCTACTTTTACTGTGTGATCAAACCTCTTGGACCCGAGAATTATACGTATATAGATATAAATCTTCCCCCTTTCGCTCTATGCATTATGTATATGTTCGAAATAAAGTTTTGACGAAGGCTTGCCTTGTTTATGTATTATCAGGGATATGAAACATCAGCGAGGAATAAGCAACAAATGGCTATCGAAAAAATATTCATACCTCCAAATATCGGTTATGGGTAAGAGAGTACACTCCTCAACTTTGTTACCTAAGTTGAAAAAATATGTTTTTTTTACTAGAATAAGCAACAAATGGCTTTCTGCTTTATTTTATTTTTTATTTTTTTGAAACAACTTTCTGCCTTATCTGAACTTATATTTTTCTTTATTATTAGGCTTGTAAAGTCCTACTTATTACACTATGGGTATGAGGAGACACTCAATGCTTTCAACCTTGCTACTAAAACTACAGTCCCTCCAATTCTTATAGCTGAAGAGAATGCTATTGACGAGGATGATTTGCATCAGAGAAAAACTCTTAGAAAGGTATTGAACGAGTTTTACTGTGCCTAAAATTTTCCTGGTTATAGTTCAACAAAAAAAGATTTCTAAATTTACGAATTATTGCTTTGTTTGGCTGGTTTTGACCGGTCCATACTTTATTTGCTATAGCTTGTGAGGAATGGTGACATTGATGCTGCTCTGGCTAATCTCCAAGATTGGTATCCCCAAATTGTACAGGTGAACTGAGATGTTCTGTCAGTTCGTTTATTTTGTATTGCTAAGATAATCACTTTGCAGGATTTGAGATATCAACTCTAACCTAGCTGTACTTACTGCAGGACGATAAATCTGTAGTTTGTTTCCTCCTTCACTGTCAAAGGTTTATTGAGTTTGTACGGGTATGCTCTTGGTTCCCTTATACATCTTGTTTTCACATTTTTAAGACTTTTCACAACAAGTTTTTCTGTCTTATAAGAAACATCGAGTTTGTTCTCTAATTTGTGGTTCTGAAAAACAGGTAGGAAAACTTGCAGAAGGTGTGAAGTATGGCAGACTCGAGTTAGCCAAATTTGTTGGGTTACCCGAGTTTCAAGATATAATCGAGGTACTGGTGACTCCCTTCAACTTTATTCCTTTTGCCTCTTTCAAGCAAGATCTGGTTCAAATGCAGAGAGATTTTATATTGCTGGTCTCTTACGTCGATTTCCATGTTGATTATTCAGGACTGCTTTGCTTTGCTTGTTTATCCAAAGCCCGTGGAATCACCGGTGGGGTACTTCCTAGAAGACTCCCAGAGGGAACTAGTTGCTGATGCAGTGAATGCAGCGATTTTGTCAAACAAGAAAGATGGGTGTCACTTGCATTCCCATCTGGAGATGCTGCTGAGACAGCTAACAGTTTGCTGTTTGGAAAGGCGGTCAATGAATGGAGACCAAGGCGAAACATTCCGGCTTCACCATGTTCTTAATAACAACAGTACAAGAAGATGAATTCGGATTAGCCGCGCATTTTGCTTTTGAAAACTCTGCTTTGTTTCTTTGGTTGTTTTCATCCTTACGTGGCTCTTGTTCATACCTGTGATATTATTCTGAACTTTCCTATTCTGTAAAGAGAAAGTTTTAAGAATAAATCTTGCAATTTCAAGTGTTTAATCATGCAATCCAAAGTGTAGATGTTTCAGACGAAGTTTGTTCAACACAATGTGAGCTTCTGATTGTGTTTATGATTCTATTTTTTCAATAATACAAGATATTGTTATAACCTTTAACTAGATTTTGATCCGCGCTTTCAAAGCGCGGGTTTTTTTTGTTTTTTTTTCAATTGACAAATATTTAGTAAATGTTACATTTTCATATATTTGTGTTTTATTTTATAAAAGACTTAAAAATTTTATCTTTATTTATCGTATTTCATTTTAAATGACTATTTATGTTCAAAAAATTAAACTTTATTTTTTAATGAATTAAGTTGGTATAACTCTGATAAATTAATTTTATCATGGGGTTAATATTTTAATTAAAAAATTATATACTTTTAATAAAGATTTATATTTTTCAATAAAAAAATTCAATTATTTTTATGAATGCTTAAATTATATTAAGAAAATAAAAAAATAATAATTAAAAATAGTTGAAAAAAAATTATTTGAACTTGGACTCAATGGCCCAAAAAAAAAAAAAGTGAGAATTGAATCTGATTTTTTAATAGGCCCAAATGGCCCAAGAGAGATTTGATTTGGGTTGGATCCAAAAATAATGACCCAATATAGATTTGTTATTAATATTATTTAATTGCCCTTAATGAAACATGCAATGTTAGTGAAGGAAACATGCCCCTAAGGTAATTATGACAATAGGATACTGCTTTAATAGTATAGATTTGAGAAATGGTTATGTCAAAAAAGCACACATCTTTCTTGCCTAGAACGAATATTCTCTTATTTGTTAAGATTTACAGAAACTTAACAGTTCAACTTAAATGTTATAAACAGAAGAGATGCAACAAAGTTACATTTACCCAAATCTCCTCCTTGAAATAAAAATGCAACACTAAATACTTTATTTTGTCCATTTCGATTACGAATATACATTTTCTTTTATTGATTCTTTAAAAAGTTTCACCTTATTGTACAAAATTTTTACAGCTAAAGTACATAAATCTAATTTTTCTAGATCAAGTTTCGAAATTTCGAAAAGATCATCACCATTCATAGATTAAACCAAAAAGAAAAATACATGTATATATATATATATATATATATGTATATCAATCCTAAAACCTTAATTTTCTTCCTTAGGTTTGCATCTGCACCTCTTCTGCTGCTCCGTCAACTCCTGAATCCATACAAAACAACATAAAATGATCAAATTGTTTTTAATAGTTTTGTGTTACTTATCATCCTTCCCATGCTTTTTTTCTCTCGAAATATTTCCCTCATTTCATATGCTAAATTTATGCCAATATGTATGTAGATAACCTGGATCTGGCTTTCAAGAGCTTTCACATACTGCAAAGCTTCGTCTAACATGTCTGCAGTGTTGGTTTGCTGCACACCAAAAAGGAACCAAATCAGAAACCATCTCTCAAACGTTTGATTTCATAATGTATAATAAGGAGGCAGCTAATTATAAGATATCATACAAAGAATATGCGGAAAAAATGGCTGCACAACCATAGTTTATGGACTATGCCATATCTTAGACGTTTCATTTTGCTTTACGGCTAAGCTTAGTAGGAAGAAGACTACCTTATCCATGTTAGGAACAAGTTCTTGCAGCCTCCTGATCCGGTCACTTATCCGCGTTCTCCTCACCTGAAAAAACGAAAAGAGAAATTCGTAACAACAAAACAAAAACAGCACAAATGATTGAATGAAACTTTTAAGTAAATACCCGCTCAGCAATGCTACGAGGATGAGTTGCACATCCGCGTTTAGCACGAACCCTAAAAGGAACCGAGTCCTCAAGAAGCTTATCCTCCATCATCCCTGATACACCACCACTCATTTGCTCTTCTTTCTACTCACGGAACAAAAGTGATGAGTTAATTATCAAAATCCGAGTGTCCATTCCATATGAATATATCACATCTCACACAACCACACTTCAGAAACTACTCGAGTTACAAGATCGTCTTATAAATTATCGATACATAACTAACACGAGTAGTTGATACAAAACAAAGATTAACAATGTGGCCTGTGTTTTGTTTTTTTGTTTGTCATCTATAAATAGAAGCTTTATGCAGCATGGCTTTGAAAAAAGAAAGAAAAGAAAACTGCAACTTGCTGGGTTTTGTTTCAAATAAATACAAGTTGTCAAAATTAGACAAGACTGATCTTTAATATTTTTCTTGTCTTCACGGCTAATAAGAAAATTAGAACTGGCGAAGAAAGCTTACCAACTGAGAAGAGAACTCCCTCGACCGTTTACTCGCCGGAGAAATGTCATCGTTCGGCGGCGGCAAGTAGTCGTAGTTAGCGGGAATCCCGAAATTTGAGAAAAACCCATCACTCCCAGCAGCAGAGCCACCGAGAAAATTCGCAGGAGAGCTGTTCTGGCGGTGAAAGCCACCTTGGTTAGTGTACAATCCCTGCTCAACAGCACTCGGGAACTCAAACAAGTCACGACTCGTTATTCCGGACGAGTTTCCGGTGAGAAGCTCAGTTAAACAGAGGTCAGGTTTCAAATCATCTTCTTCATCATCCTGGAGTAGGGTTTCAATCCAATTCGCCGGAGCTGAACGGATCCGAGACAACCCACCTCGACTCACCTCACCACCTCCTCCTTTTCCGCCGCCGTTGTCAGTGGACTGCATCGGATTTTCACCGGCGACTTGCTTGGTCGGTGACTCGCTTTTTATCGCGCTTTTTCAGTGGATACAATTAGACAATGCCACAAAGGTCTTCTCTTTCTCGCATTTTCTCTCTCTTTTTCTCTTTATTTTTATATTTTATTTCAACCCCTATATATTAAAAAAAAAAGTAACTTCAGTGAAGTCTGGTGACGTATCGCTCATTAGTGAAGTTTCAAAAAAATAATTATAATTTGATTGGTTAATTATTTTTCATTTTTATTTATTTAAATTAGATCTAAAAATTTAAGATAAATATAACAACATTTAACATCATTTGCCATATAATCTAAAGAATATTACAAATAACAATTTATAGTAACTAATTCTCGAAATTATAGAAAGATTAATAATGTTTTATTTATTATTTTTAATATTTATAAACTATAAAATATAATGAACGGATTTTTATATAAGATAATTATAATAGTTTTATACTCTACTTGATGAATTGTATTCGAATATAATTATATAATAAATATTTTAAATATTACAAAATCCAAACATGTTTATTAATGTGATTTTTAAATTATTTATCGTTGTTTACAGAATAAATTTATCAGAATTTTAAAATTATTTATATAATGTTATAAATTATTTATACAAATATAAATCTTACTATATATTGATTGAGAAGTCACATAAATGATTTTTTTATTACGTGTTGATCATAAATGAACTCTTCAAATTGCTATAATTTTATTGACCGATGATTTTTAATTTTATTTATTATAATTATATCTAAAAGGAAAAGATAATTCAATTACCACTTTCCAAATAATCTACATAATATTAGAAATAGTTATTTATGGTAACTAATTGTTGAAATTATGAAAGAGTAATAATGCGATCAATTTTTCATATATTTATAAATTACATAAAATAATAAACAAAAATGTTTACTTGAATTGATATAATGATTTTATATTCGTATAGAAAGAATTATATTTGTATATAAAGTATCATAATAACTATTAATGTCTAATAATTCAATGCATGCTTTATAAATCATTTATAAAACTATAAATATATTTATAAAATTATTTATATTGGCTTATCAGATGTTTTAAATTATTATAAGAGGTTCTAAGTCATTTATAGAAGCTTATACATTAATTTATAAAATGTATTATGAAAATTTATCCTCTTATTACAATATTTTGAATTTTTTCATTTTTAATGTAAAATTACTCAACTATGTTTACTTAGTGTAGAAACCCCTAAACTAAAGATTTACTGGTAGTAATGGTAATTATGACTTGTTAAAGTTTAATTCATTAAATAAAGTTAGTTTAGGAGGTTTTTCGTTAAATACTTAGTTTGAGGGTTTTTACCCAAAACAAACTTAGTTGAGAGGTTTTAAGTTAAAATTCATTATTCTTTCCTTATTATTTATTATTTAAATCCTTATAGTGAGATTTGTTTTATCAAAAACCAGTTACAATCAACTGACGAGATATTTTCTTTCCTAATATCATGCATTTAATATTTAAATACATATATAACAAGATTTGAGCTACCAAAATTATGTATATATTATAACCAAAATATCTTAAAAGTTTATTAAAAAATATTCTATCTCATAGCTGAATTAAAATTTATTAGAGGATATTCTATCTCATAGCTTCTCTTGAAAACTAGGTCATTTAGAAACTTAAACTAATTTGCTATATAAATATCACGTCACCTCCATTAGTTTCACGCATCTATCTTTTAAGTTTTCATATGTTTTTGATCGTTCTAATTTAAATTCTACTTTTGTGATCTTGCACAGGTGTATGATAATCAATAAGTAACTCATAGACGGGAACACCATTACTGGTAATTTTATGGGAGATTCTTCTTCTCCGTTTATTTTTGTTCTCTTCCTCTCCATGTTGTATCTCTATCTATATTTTTGCTTCAGTAGTGATTCAACTAACAAAAAGAGACGACTCTGTTTATCTAGGAACTGATCATCCCTTTCGAAAAAGGTAATTTTTTTTTATAAAGTTAAATCACTTATCAAGAATATAATATAAGATGTGTACGCTAATCAAGTGTAATTTATTTATTGTGCGTGATCCTCTTCGGTACGTCTGAGAACCAAAGGTAATCTCAAAGCTTTTTAAAAACTTTGAAACTCATTGACGTTGTCATATCAATTACATAATTTGTTATCTTTTGGGGATTGTCTACATCTTTAAATATTTTTGTTAGAATTACCTCTTTTTTGACTCAAGGCTTAGAGAAGGAAACCGTAAATCATCTCTGCTGTTACAATGAAACCAATGATAATAAATCTCAGGTAATTCAGATCTCTTTTTTATATTTCATGGCTGATTTTTTTATTGGGGTTATGCGTGAAATATTTATTTTTTTTCTCAATTATACTTTTCTGATGTTTTAAGATTAGTGTTAAATGTGATCGTTTTAAGCATAATGCATTTTCAGAACACACCTCCATGATAAACACTTCTATGTAAATTGTGTCAATTATGTTAGTGATTTTGCATCTGAGTATTGTGACTGATGTTCCAAGAGAGAAAGCGTATCATATCAAACCGAGATTGTTGGGAAAGGTAATTGGTTTATAGATGTAATTGGATAATTGACATTTAAAAGATATATTTTATTAGATAGTACCAAGCAGTCCTTTTAAACCTTTTGAACTCTAACTTTTTGAACTAACAGAATAATCATGTTTAACCTATAAAGCAGTTCAAAGAGTTATGTATCTAAAGGATACGCTTTATCAGATATAAATGATACGCTTTATTAGATAGTACCAAACAATCCTTTTAAACTCAAACAATACCATGTTCTGAGTTGTACACATTGTATTGACCTTTTTTTTCCTTGCGGTGTGTATTCAAATAGCAGTAGTGAAGTGAAGATATGAAGTAATATCAACCAAAATTAAGAAAAGTCTTTTAAAAGCAGAGATAATCACATGGGACTCTCTTGAACATGGCAAACAACCAACAATTTTGCCAGACCCGAATTTCTTAAACAGGTTTACTACTTTCTTTTTCTTTTTATTTAGTTTCACCTGATGAGAAGTTTGAATCACAAACTCTTGACATTTTAAAATTTATATTATTTGTTTGTGTAATGGTGCAGAAGTTTCAATGAGACCGGCTTATCGTTCTTCCAAGAAAGTAAAGGACTATGACAAGCTTGAAGCTGAAGTGAAGAAGAATAGAATGATGATAAGCTTGAAGGAGACGCTGCTTTGAACAAGTTCTTCCGTGAGATATAATTGAATTCTGATGAGGATATGAGGAGTACTAGAGCAAATCATTTGTGAGTATCTATCTATCTATATTCCTATTTAGTTTTTCTTCTCTCATGGAGACTACAAATGTTTTTGGCATTTTGATTGACTCTTTTGCAGTTTTGCACAATCAACAGGTGGAATCTAATGGGAGAGTGCTTTCAATAGACTGGAAAGATGTTGGTGCTAAGAAAATCTAGAGCACTCTTCATGATGATCTGACGCTCAAGACATGGGAAATATGATCTTATATGATGTGTGGGTTTTACCTTAATCTAGACAGAACTCGAAGCCTTGGTCTTAAGGTCTGGTTTCTATACTTTATGGACTCAAGGTACTTTGTATTTTCCATAACTCATATTGTTTATACGAAACACTGAAATTTTTAATCTAAACGTTCTAATGTATTTTTTGTTATATGAATATAGTACAAATATTAATATGTAACATCGAATCTTTCATACTAACCACATACATGTAACATAAGTATTTTATAGTTGTAAATATGTAATTATCAATTTAATATTAATGTTAATGCCCGCATATGCGTGCGGGCGGTCCCCCTAGTAGATATTATTGAAGAAGTGATTTTCTACATACAATCACTTTCATAAACATGACTATTAATGACATCAACAATTATATTTCATGTTGATTTATATTTAATATTGATTTATATAATTTGCTATTAATGACATGGCTATTAATGACATGGACAAATGCAAATATAATTTAAATATGATTTAATGTTAACTACGTGATCGGCCTGCACCCTGTGCGGGCATAAAAAAATTCAAAATATGGAATAATAGTGTATAGTTTTAGAAGTAACGGATTTTACATCATAATACCACCGTCTTTGGGAGAAAGCATCAGCCATGGAGAAAAGCTGGTACTCAATATTTTACATGGACGAGAGGGAACAAAGTAACTTCAGTATCAAGAGGCAGCTATTGTGTGTATGTATAATTGCAACGTCCCAAAATAATTTGTGTGTTTAAGAAGATACTTTCATTCAAAATATGAAATAAATAGTGTATAGTTTTAGAAGTAACAGATTTTATATTATCATTAATTAGAATTGTATTGTATATGTGTTGTAATTCTTTATTATAGGTGAATAATATTATTTTTCCATAAATAATATCAAAAATTTTATGTAGACATATTAAATAAAATATAATAAAATTCAAAATATTATCCATAAATAATATAAATTATGAAGTACAATTCTCGGTAAAGAAAACAAAATCCATTAGAAACCTGCAAACAAATTTCTTAAATTTTGTAAGCAATTGGACGGGTTAACATTATTTGATAGATTTCTAAATTTCTAAATTTTATTGAAAAAAAAATAATATTAAATTGACATACCGTCATCGAAATAGTCAGAAAATAATATTAAATTGACAGATTGATACTCCAACATTACTTTCACAACATTGTTAGCATGGATTGATAGTAAAAACCACCTAAAAAAAAACAGAACATCCAAGCTTAGACGCTAAAGTGAAGATTAGAGTTCAGAAACCGACATCTTCGTCAAAGTATAATAGAGATCGATCCATGACCTGCACGTTTTTTTTAATGTCTTCAAAATATACGTATAATCCTTTCTTGCCAAACAAATTTTCCTTATCAAATTCTTACCATGTTGCTATCTATTCCTTGCGCAAGTAAATATGATATTTATTGGAAAACACTTTATGACAATATAATTCTATAATATCTTCTTTTACATTGTTTTATGATTTATTATGAATTTTTTGGAAGTTTAACATATAAGGTTAACCTTATTTGAACACCTTAGATATATAATTCTATACTATTTTCTAGTGATTGGTTTTCAAATTTAACATTTTAAAGAATAAATTGGCTATAATGTGGAAACAAAAATAGATTAAAGGAGCTGTTTACAAAAAAAGAATCAAATAACAGCTCATAATTCATGCTCATAACTATAAAACCAAAAACAGAGACAATGGAAAAAATAATGAAATTTGAAGAAAACGAAAACAAATCATTTCTTAAACTCTTCCATTTTCACGTGCATAATGGACTTCAACTTTCTTCCTTTCTTTTGGATTACCATAACCGCTTAAATACTCAGTCCTCTTCCGACTCATAATCATTAAAAATCACAACATGTGGCTGCACAAAACAATTATTTGGTTAGAACATATACTGCGTATAAATAATTGTGAGTTATAACTATAAACAAATATTACATGTGGATCAAAGTGTTGAATTATGACTGCATCATCAATCACTAAATCAACAACATATGCTGAATTTTGTTCTTTTTGACCATAATCTCCGATAGTGATCTTAAATAGAAGTTTCCTCCCAATTAAATCAGTTAGAGATTGAGGTAGAAAATGTTGATTTTCCTGTAAAAAAATTTAAATAATTATACAAAAATATATAGAAATGAAATATTCTTTAATATATATTAGAAATGAAGGAAATACCTGAGCAGCCTCTTGGACTAACTCAGACGCAAGTCTCCTAATGAGCTTCTTTCCAATATTGTTGAAAAGCAAAAACTTGGCTTCTCCTTTTGATTCATCAGAGATACGTACAACCAAGTAATAACTAAAAAATAAACAATTTTAATTAGTTTCAGAACATATAATAATATGAGATTAGAAAGGTAGCAAGATTAATGTTTATAAAAGGCCATACCAATGAATAGCATGTTGAACATCCTTTTTGCATGTTTTGTAGTTGTATAGAGGGTTCTGTTGAAGATGTTGCACGTTTCCCTCAAAACCATCTACTTGTCTGACCATTTTTCTTTTGCAAAAATTGCAGGCAGTGTAATACCATGGTTTTTTCAAATCAATAGCTTCAATTTTAGCAACAACCACGCACGTTCCAGCCTATTTTGATTAAAATTGTAGTGAAATCATATTTGAATTAGTATGATAAAAAAAATGAAAACGATTGGGAAAATGAAAAAAATAAAATATTTACCAGCCTTGCTTCAATAATTTCAGAAATTGTTTTCTTCATGCTTTCCATTGCTTCAAGAATACTGTGTTTTGACAAAGATAAAAATCAACCTTCATACTCGATTTGTATAACCTAGTGATAACATAATAATACAGAAGATAGAGAGTGGAGATTGTAACATCTTTGGCGAAATATGATCTATAGAATGTCGAGTATGTAAAATTTATTTATAAGAGCATATGAGATACCTAGGTCAAGTAAATTTCTTGTTCGAGCAACAAAATATTCTTATTCGTATGAATAAGGACATGAGTAGTGATGAAGTAAATTTTTAACTTTTATTAGGTTTTATTAAGAAAGAAATCTCGGATGTCGTTATTCAAATGCTTGAATGCATTTCCATAAGAAAGAAATCTCGGATATATGAATAAAATTATTTCCATTTTGATTGTTTGAGACAAAAAATATACAAATGCATAAGACCAAAAATGACTTCTCTTGGTGATATCAGGAAGCATGCAAAAAAGCTATGAATAACTTTCGTAATAAAATGACACCACCGGTAAACCACAACCTTTTTGGCCTTGCATGTGTCCTCCATCATCATGTACTATCACATCATTTTCAAACAACCATCTTTATAAGTATCGTCCTCCAACTTCCAACATTACTTTCACATCATTGTTAGCATCGATTCATAGTAAAAACCACCTAAAAAAACAGAGCATCCAAGCTTAGACACTTCCAACATTACTTTCATAATAAGTTAGTTTGAATATTTATTTTCCGCAATAAATATTGAAATAGATTAAAGAAAGATATTAACTCTACACTATCATAAGCTGGTTTGCATTTAATATATAAGAACTTGCGCAAGTAATGCATATTTAAAATAAGGTAAGTTATTAAAAACGAATTAACCATTTAGAAAGATTTAAAAGTCAATTAATGTGATACTAACTTGCGCAAGAAATGCTTATTCTCAATAAGACAACTTTATATTGTCGACAATATAAAAATAAATGACGTTTCTATATTTATTTTTTCACAATAAATATTGAAATAAATTAAAGAAAGTTATCCCCCTATTAACTATTTCACCGGGGATTTTATATTGTAATAAGGTAAGTCATTACAAACGAATTAAGAATTTAGAAACATTTAGGTAAATTGACATTTAAAATTTCAATAAATGTGATAATAATTTGGGCAAGAAATGTTTTCTCTAAATAAGGTAACTTACATTTAAACTATTCATAAGTTACTTTGCAACTTGCTCAAGTAATACAAAAATCCCCTTGTAATTTTAAATAAATTAATTAATTTATTACAAAAATATGTTTTTCTTTTCAAAATCGATAATAGGTTTGAGCTTTTCTAAATAGACTATGAAATCTATATTTTATAGTAAATCCTACAGATACATTGGCCCAAGAAAATTGAACGCTTCAAATTGGTCTAACAACTATCTAGGAAAAGTCACTGGTATATCCCCAGCTTCAAACAACTACATATTTGATATGAACCATTTCTCAATCAATCTTTTGCAAAGGAAAGAATATACCTCCAAAGGTGCATGAAGCTTGAATCTACCCAGCGTCAGAATATATACCGAGTTTGAGACCCTTTGAATGAACATAATCAGCAAGAAGCTTAATCCCTTGGGGGAAGGTTTCAGGATGTGGAACCAATTGTCCCTGAGAATTCAACATTTTACAGAAGAACACACACTCCTTAGGACATCATGAGCTCACTACAAATTAGTACTTTGAAGATCAAACAGAAACTCTCTAGTACAAGTATTATTACCTTTGAATCACGTAACAAATTGGACCAACAATCATCTGCAACAAAACAAAAACTTGTGAAACATGAATCAGTTACAGATAAAAAAGTAATGACGAGTCAGGTTCAAAGGGGACAGCAGTACCAATATTGACATGTATGTATCCTAAAATCAGCCAGGCCAGAGGAGACCAAAGCAATAGCTGTTTAATTGAAGTTTTAAAAAAATCATTAACTACAATGAACACACAATAACAAAAAGTAATCATCATATGAAACATTTGAGAGTAGCTTTTTACCAGTTTCCTTAATGACAGTTTCATTGATATTGCAAGCAAAGAAGTTCCAGCTATTCCATCTGTCAGATTATAACAAAACACACACACAAAGTCTAATAAGAGAGACACCACTCAAAAGTTATAAACTTTACACCACGACAGAGACAAAAAGGTTGTTCCTTTTTTTACATATCAAAACCCGAACTAATAAGAAACTAATCCCATTTGAGGAGTACGAGTGAGGCCATTGTTGAGCTGCAATCGACCGTACATAGAAGTATCGTAAATGGAATTGAACGATTTGCTGAAAACCAATCCATTAGTATTGCTCTGCTGCAACAAGGGGGGCGCTTTGACTCTTCCATGGTTTTGTAATACGTGTTGTACTCTTTTTCCTTATCCATGGTTTTGTCCCACTGGATTTTCTTGGAAAGGTTTTAATGAGGCAACATCCAAAGCGTATTACGAACTCTTATGGTTATAACATTCAAGGAGGAGTGTTATGAACCGATTTGTGAATGCCATAACCAAATAGGCATATTTTCTTTCTAATTAGACAGTTTCCTTTTCCTTATATGCTTAGGATTTTCTTTTCCTAATCACTTTAGGATTTGTATACTTTCCATTTATCTATGACGGTCTACTTTAATTCCCTATATATATAAAGGCCTTCATAATTATGAGAAATATAGAATCTCTTTCTCCCATTAGTTTACAACAATAATCGAAAACTATAATTTTTTTATTATTTTTTTATTTTTTTATTTTTGTTATTATTATTTTTTTTATTTTTATATATCTAGTGTATTAGGGTCCTTTTACCTATTAAATTAAATATTTTGGTCATTTTCTTCTTCGTGATCTATTTTTGTGATCAAAACTTGAAAATGATCTATTTAAGAGAATTGCCCAAGAATTAAAACTAACAAAAAAAAAACAAAAATAGCTAAAAAACAAAAAATGGAAACGTCTCCCTTAGAAAAGGATTAGAACGTGATCTTGTTTTATCAATTTGGTTTTGAGAATTCTTTTGAAGTTTGATAATAGGAAGTGTGAAGATCGCGTCAATCTTTAACCGATTAGAACTTCTCTTCTACGGAGCACACCGTCGATCTGTTTACCCAGTGTTCACCGCACCACCACCGTTAACTAGGTGTGTGGCCGCTATACTTCACCGGAGCTGGGATTGAACCAGCAATCTACTATCTTCAACGAATGATCTCACACTCGAGTCACCGTCTCTACAGCTCAATCTCACGGACTCTCTCTCTTGTTAATCTCGCATCAACTGATCTAACAACTCCTAATCAGCTCTGCTTATTAACTCTTAACTACAGCTAACAGCCTCTTATAACTCGAGTTAGTTAACCTTAACACGTGTACATGACACACGCGTATCTCCTAGCTAAAGAGAGAGAGAGAGATCCGGTTTATTCTCAATTACAAGCTTAAACCATTCTAAACCAAGTCTAATCTAAGCTAAGCAATTGAACCTAAACCGATGCAAGACTTGTCTATAACCAACAAATCTCCTCCTTAGACAAGTTCGTCTTCATATCACTTACTTGGATATAGCTTCCTGTCTTCTCAACCTGAATCCTTCACCTGACCCTTCTCGAGCTCTCCACCGAGCTCCTCCCTAAGCCCTTTACCGGACTTAGCTCAAAGACAGTATCTCTAGTCTTTAGTAACTCAAAGCATCTTCAATGCTTCCCTCATCTTGAACACTGGTAGAACCTTGGTAAATATATCTGCAGGATTGTTTGCTGTAGCAATCTTCAATACTTGGACTTCTCCAACTTTGATCAAATCTCTGATGAAGTGATACTTCGTGGCCATTTGCTTGGTTCGCTCGTGATATACAGCATTCTTCGATAGTGCAATAGCACTTTGACTGTCACAAAATATCTCCACTGAGTCTTGAGGAAAACCCAACTCCTCAGCGAACCGTTTCAACCAAACTCCTTCCTTAACAGCTTCAGATAAGGCTATGTACTCCGCTTCTGTAGTGGAAAGAGCTACTACCTTCTGTAATGATGATCTCCAGCTAACTGGATTGCCTCCGGCTGTAAACACCATGCCTGTAGTCGACTTGGCATTATCCAAGTCACCACCGTAGTCAGAATCACAATAACCTTTCACAACAAAATCACCCTTGCTCTTGAAGCTCAATCGCGTATCCACAGAACCCTTTATGTATCTCAGAGCCCACTTCACCGCCTGCCAGTGCTCCTTAATCGGCTTAGTCATAAACCTACTAATAACCCCGACTACATGAGCCAAATCCGGACGCGTCCCAACCATGGAATACATAATGCTGCCAACTGCGTTCTGATACGGAATCCTCTTCATATACTCCTCCTGAGACTGTAGTTCTTTATCAGTTGCTGCTTTTAGACTAAAGTGAGCACCCAACGGAGTAGCTACTTCTTTACACTGATCCATTTCGAACTTTCCCAAGACCTTCCACAAGTAACCCTCTTGGGATACACTTAATTCTCCCTTCTCTCTGTTCCTTGTGATCTCCATTCCCAAAATCTTCTTGGCATCTCCCAGATCCTTCATGTCGAACTCAGCACTCAACACTTTCTTCAGCTTTTGAACTTCTGTCTTGTTCACTGACACTATGAGAATGTCGTCCACGTAAAGAAGCATGTAGATGAATTCCCCTTGACTGTTTGTCTTAAAGTAGACGCATGGATCATACTCACTTCTCACATACTCCTTTGCTCTTACGAAGTCGTCAAACCTCTTATTCCACTGTCGTGGGCTTTGTTTCAACCCATACAGAGATCTCTTGAGTCTGCATACTCTGTTTGGAAACTTCTTGTCTATGAACCCCTCAGGTTGCTCCATGACTATAAACTCCTCCAAGTTTCCATGCAGAAATGCCGTCTTGACGTCCATTTGCTGCAGTTCCATGTCAAAGTGAGCAACTGCGGATAGCACAAACCTGATTGATACGTGTTTTACGACCGGAGCAAAGATCTCTTGGTAATCTATTCCTTCCTTTTGGGAATAGCCTTTCGCAACTAAACGTGCTTTGTATCTCGGTGGTTCTACTCCTGCAATCCCTGCCTTTCTTTTGAATAACCACCTACACCCTATTTCCCTCTGATCTTTTGGTCTTTCTATTAGCTCCCATGTATCGTTTGCTTCCAAAGATGTCATCTCATCTTGAGCTGCTTCTGTCCACTTGTCGTTGTCTGGATCGGACATAGCCTCTTTAAATGAGTTTGGTTCAGTTGTTGTATCTTCAGACATGAGACAAACGAACCCTGCAAACTGATCTTCACCATCTGTTACTTCACATTCATAATCCATCAGCCTTGGTGGTTGTCTTGTCTGCCTCCTGACTCTGTCTCTAGCCAGCTGATAATCACTGAGGTCGCTACTACTCTGTTCTGTTTCTTCATGTTCTGACTGTGAAGTTCCTGCCGGAGATGTCATCTCTAAATCATCCTCTTTGAGTTGCTTCAGGTCAATAAGCACAGAGTTAGTCTTTGAAGCTTCGTCTTCAAACTTTCCTGTACTCACATCTTTATAGACTTGTTCTTCTCTGAACACTACATTCCGGCTGATCACTACTTTCTGTTCCTCCAGTAGCCACACCTTGTATCCCTTAACTCCATCTGGATAACCCGTAAATACCCCTTTCTTGGCCCTTGGTAATAGCTTGCCTTTTGTGGAGTGAACATACGCCAAGCAGCCAAATCTCTTAAGATTACTGAGGTCTGGGGTGGATGATGTCCACATCTCTTCTGGTATCTTGAACTCCAGAGCAGATGAAGGTGACCTATTTATTAGATACACGGCGGTTGATGCTGCTTCAGCCCAAAATTTCAGTTCTAAGCCACTCTCACTCAACATGCTTCTGACTTTATTCATGATCGTCCTATTGAGTCTCTCGGCCACGCCGTTTTGTTGTGGCGTGTAGGTACACGTTCTGTGCCTTACAATACCATTCTCCTTGCAGAATCCATCGAACTGTCGGTTGCAGAACTCCAAGCCGTTGTCAGTTCTCAACCTCTTGACCTTTCTTTCGCTTTGTGTCTCGACCATCTTCTTCCAGTTAACGAAGCTCTGAAAGGCTTCATCTTTAAACCTTAGGAAGTATAACCACACCTTTCTTGTGCGATCATCTGTAAATGAGATAAAGTACTGGCTTTGGTTGAGGCTCGGTGGCACGTTTGGTGAGCTCCATAGATCCGAGTGGACATAGTCCAATCTTTCTTTGGTGACATGCTTAGCCTGACTGAAACTGACTTTATGAGTCTTTCCAATTACACAAGCTTCACAAAACTTCAGGTCTTCAACTATGCTCTTACCAAAGTAGCCGTTCTTCTTTAACACTTCCATTCCCTTTTGTCCCAAGTGCCCAAGCCTGCTGTGCCATAGGCGTGTGTCGTCCATAGCCTTATCAGTAGCCGCTACTGAGCTTGTTTCTCCTTTGACGGAACATAGAGTCTTGGCCTTTGCCTCAAGAATATACAATGACTGTCTTCTAATACCCTTCATGAATACTGTGCATCCCTTGATGACCTTAAGGACACCATTAGCCGCTTTGAACTCACATCCTTTCTCCTCGAGTGTTCCCATTGAGATCAGGTTCCTTGAGATCTCAGGCATGAATCTGACCTCACTAAGCAGGAAGGTAGTGCCATCTTGGTTCTTGAACCTCACTGATCCCATACCTTTGACTTCAGCTACCGTATTATTCGCCATTCTCACTCTCCCACATGTAGACTCCTGCAGGTCAATAAACACATCTCTCCTTGGTGTCATATGGAAAGAACACCCTGTGTCCAATACCCACTCATCCCTGTCTGCAGTTAATGAGTTTGCTTCTGCTACTAGGAGGCCAACAAGATCCTTTGCATCATCTTTAACCAATGATGCCTCTCCCCTGTCTTGAGTCGACTTTTGATCTTTGTTCTTGTCAAGCCATTTGTAGCATTGCTTCTTGAAGTAACCCTCTTTTCCGCAGATCCAACACAGACGCTTTCCTTCCTTGCTCTTAGACCTCGATCTCCCGTTGCTCTTGCCTGAGCAGTAGCTCCTGTTTCTACTGTCAGCTCTACCCCTTACGTAGTTACCCTCCCCATTTAGCTTCGTAGTAGAGGTTTCCTTATACTCCATCTCCTTAGACTTAGCCGCACTAGCGACCTCATCAACTCTTATGGCCTCTCTACTATACTTTAAAGTTTCCTTGAGGGAGTCATATCTGCTTGGTAACGCATTGAGAAGAAGTATGGCTTGTACTTCTTCTGGAATCTCTATGTTGAGATTGTTGAGGTCTGCAATGAGTTTGAGGAAGTCATCAACATTCTGATCAATGGTTCTGGAATCTTGCATCCGAAATGAGTACACCTTGAGTTGAGCGTGCACTCGATTAGGTAGCGTCTTGGCCATGTACAACTTGTCGAGCAGCTCCCACGCCTCCGAAGCAGTCTTGACCTTGTCAAGCTTCCTAAGAACATGATCTCCAACACTCATGAAGATTATGTTCATCGCCTTCTCATCTCTTTCCAATCTTGAAACTTCGTCAAGTTCATGCTTCTTCTTCGATTCTTCATCCTCATCATCCGTCTTTGTAGTCACTAAAGCTTGTGACGTCGGAGACAGAACGTCTTTTAATCCTTGGACGCTCAGGTTTGCCAGCATCCTCTTCTTCCAGATTCCGAAGTCTCCAGTGCCGTCGAACATCGTAATCTGTATTTGCATCTTCATCTTGTGAGTCGCCATCACCAGATTCACCGCTTAGCAGATCTTGCTTTCCGGTTTGCGCACTCGGAGCCGCCGATCTTGAACTTCGTAGACTTTGACTGAACTTGATAACCTCAGCTCTGATACCAATTTGTGAAGATCGCGTCAATCTTTAACCGATTAGAACTTCTCTTCTACGGAGCACACCGTCGATCTGTTTACCCGGTGTTCACCGCACCATCACCGTTAACTAGGTGTGTGGCCGCTATACTTCACCGGAGCTGGGATTGAACCAGCAATCTACTATCTTCAACGAATGATCTCACACTCGAGTCACCATCTCTACAGCTCAATCTCACGGACTCTCTCTCTTGTTAATCTCGCATCAACTGATCTAACAACTCCTAATCAGCTCTGCTTATTAACTCTTAACTACAGCTAACAGACTCTTATAACTCGAGTTAGTTAACCTTAACACGTGTACATGACACACGCGTATCTCCTAGCTAAAGAGAGAGAGATCCGGTTTATTCTAAATTACAAGCTTAAACCATTCTAAACCAAGTCTAATCTAAGCTAAGCAATTGAACCTAAACCGATGCAAGACTTGTCTATAACCAACAGGAAGCTGCTCCCAAGTAATCTATAGCCTGAATTACAGCCTCGAGCTACGTTTTGCATCCGTATGTTACTCTACTTTCTTTTATCCTCTTTCAAGTTAAGAACTCACAGATATATAGCATCTGATAATACTCATGGCTTGCAACAACTGAACAGAAACTGTTACTGTTTTGTTAACCCTCAAAATACGTACAAACTCTTGTGGGAACCGAAATTCGCACTGTCGATTTCCGTTTAAATAAGAAAACTAAGAAAACCCTAGTTTCCCAGAGGACCCGGATATCTGTTAATTACCACACGTCAAGCAATCAGAACACGAGAATAACAACGATAAAAATAAGAAATCGAAAAGAGAGCAAAGTAGATCTTATTCCGAATCTGCGTATGAGCGTTACAACAAGGTATAAGCCTGGGCTCGAGAGCTGTCGGCGAGATTCCTAGTTCTAGCAACCCTAAGACGGCTAAACCTAATTGAGTCGCAGCTCGAAATAACAAAAACGGAAAGTTGCCTAAATCGCTCTAAGTGCTAAGTTTGCTCTGAAAAAGTTCTCCCCTCTGCTCCTCGCCTAGGACTCCTTATATACTAGCTCCAAGGTCGGTTTACGCTTTTACTCTTCTGCCCTTAAGCCGTCATAGCATAAAAATGGAGATATTCCATTTTTCCCGATCTTCACAATTATCTTCAAAACTTCCGTATTTATCCGCGGAAACTTGACATTTATCCTTCCTCGTGGGCCAAGCGCGAACCATGCTGTGGTTCACGGGCTTTTGGTTAGGAAAAATCGTAGGATGGGCCTCGAGTCGTGTTTTAGGTCCCTTTGGGCCGTCTTCCGACTCGACACGTTTACTACGAGTTTTCCGCGGTTTCTAATCCGCGAAGTTTGATCGATGAATTAGAATAGCGGGAAACATAGACTGAGCTTGCTACGGTCTTCGGGAGATAGCATTCGAAGGTTTGACGAGAATGCAAGGACTGGTGTCGTATCGATGTTCGGAAAGGTTCAATCGCTACACAGCGACCGAACTTTGGCTCGAGCCCGGTCGCGATGTAGCGACCGAGCGAAACGAGTGCTCGGTCGCTACGTAGCGACCGAGCTTCGGCTTGAGCTCGGTCGCTACGTAGCGACCGAGCTTTGGCTCGAGCTCGGTCGCTACGTAGCGACCGAGCTTTGGCTCGAGCTCGGTCGCTACGTAGCGACCGAGCTTTGGCTCGAGCTCGGTCGCTACGTAGCGACCGAGCGGGACGATCGCTCGGTCGCTACGTAGCGACCGAGCGGGACGATCGCTACGTAGCGACCGAGCGGGACGAGCGCTCGGTCGCTACGTAGCGACCGAGCTTTGGTTCGAGCTCGGTCGCTACGTAGCGACCGAGCGGAACGATCGCTACGTAGCGACCGAGCGGGACGATCGTTCGGTCGCTACGTAGCGACCGAGCCTTGGCTTGAGTTCGGTCGCTACGTAGCGACCGAGCGGGACGATCGCTCGGTCGCTACGTAGCGACCGAGCGGGACGGACGTTCAGTCGCTGCGTAACGACCTGTTTCGAGCTTTCGTCGGACGTCTCGATTCTTTCTTCCGCCAAGCTTTTTCGTAAGGAAGAATCTATTTCGAAAAGTACTCTTCGGAGAAACTCTTATTTTCTTCTTCGGACGTTTTGAATGTTAAATTTGTCGTAACCGTTTTTGACCCCAACAGTTAGCCCCCCAGCCCGTTAGAGTTGTGACTCTAGCGGGCGGATAGATGACTTTGACAAGGTTAAGTGTATTGGACGAAATTTACAGTTAAAACTCCGCGGAAAAAAGTTGTCGAGGCGACATTCCGAACCCATACTTCTATAAGTAGTGAGCTCTTGTCATTCATTTTCTTCACACCTTTCCTCCTTCATTTTCTTCAAAAACCTCTCTAGTTTCATAACTTTCCTTTCAACATGTCTTCCTCCCAAGGTGATAAGAAGGATTCCGACGTCGAGATGGGTGAGGCCACTTCTCCGGCTCCGGTTCCAACTTCTCCGGCGGAAGTGCCGGCTTGTGTTGCCGGTCATCTTTCTTTCCGAGAGAAACTAGTTCGTCGCCAAGCCGAGAAAGAATTGGCTCAGACTGGCTCCGAGTTTCCGTCTTCCTCCGCGCAGGTCGTTGCCCCGTGTCATGGGACCGGCGTCGCGGCTCCTCCCCCGCAAGTCCTACCTGCGGGATCTTCCACGACTCCGATCCTCGTCGAGGACAAAGAGAAGGCCGCTGACTCTATGCCTCCGCCTCCAGCCAGAAAAGAAATCGTTCTGGCATTGCGTGCTCCTAGCGCTGTCCAGGCTACTCAGCCTAAGAGTCGGAAGAGGAAACTGGCCAAGAGCGGTGACGGGGAGACTTCGCAGCGAGGTGGGTCGAGCCTAGCATCGGGACTTCGCGGAAAGGTTTGTTTCTTGTTTGAATTCTCGATCGTCTTTCGTGCATTCTTTTCATGGACTTAGTCTTAAGAATTTTTACCGTTCGCAGTTCATATCGTTGATCGATGGGATGATCAGCGAATGTGGTTCTGAGACCAGTCGTCTTTCCGGGGAGTTGGTGGAGCTTCAGGGCAGATGGTCCGAAACCGAGGCTATGTTGACGGCTGTCGAGGACTCTCACTCTGCGAAAGTGTCGAAGCTCGAGGTTGCGATAGGAGAGCTTGAGAGGGACCTCGGGAAGACGGCGAGTTCCTTGCTTAAGGAAAAGAAAACCAGGAAGGCCAAATCCTCGGAGGTGCGTCGACTCCAGCGTCAGATCGAGAGTGACGCTGGACTAGCGCGCCGCGGGATCCAAGAGGCTACGGATGCCCTTCGTGCGGAGTTTCAGGCTCGCTTGGCGAAGATTTCTGCTTCCCTGGGTTCCCTCGAGTGTATCCGGAGCAGGGATTTCGCTTTGGCGACGATTGAGGGCGGGATGGCCGTGGTTCGGTCGTTCCAAAGTGAGACTCCCCCGACCTTGGAGGCCGAAGAGGCCCGACTGTCCGGCTGCAAGGGAGATATGGCGGCCGAGGATGGCGATTTCGGTCTCATCCTGGCCGACCTAAAATCCGCTTGCTTCCTTCCGACGTGTCCAGAAGACCCAGAGGGGAAAGATCCGATGGTCGGAGAGAACGGAAGCGACGCGGCTCCAGGCTCGGACGAGGCGGCGGGTGAAGAGGGAGCGTAAGTTCTGAGGGTGACTTGGGTTAGATCTCTTGCGAGAGATTTTTTTTTTTTTTTATGTCTTTATGCTTCGGCCTTGAACGGCCTTGTTTGTATATCGGGACTGGCCGTGTGTGGCTTTGAATCCCTGCCGCTCCGCGGCTTTATGGTATGATAATCGGATAACGTTTTTATGAATTTGTGAATAGTGGGGAGGAAGGTGATGAGTTGTCGTCTCATATCCTTCTTCGATTGTGAAATGTTTTATTCGAGACCTGTTTCGAGAGTTCTTCCGCGAGATGTGAACTCTGCGGGGGCGCTGAAGGTATCGAACGTAAACATAGAGGCGTGGTTTAAGAATCTCTTATCTTTCGATATCATGCCTTTGAGATGTTAGAGACCAGTGCGCTGGGTTTAGGGCAAGACCTAGGTTTACTTTCGGTTTAAGGATTGTGCGGTGACTAACCGGCTATCGTTTTTCCTGTCGCGATTTCTTCCTGATTCGTATCGATGTAAAGTCCGCGAAAAGTTCTCGGCTTATACGACTTGTTTGATACGAATCGAGCATCTCTCCGGAGACCGGAAGTGCTAGACCAAAATTTCGGATTTCTTTTATAGCGCTATTATCCTTGTGTCGGATGTAAGAGAGTCATCTCCATGAGATGGCTATGTCTGTTTAGGACGTTTGTGAGTTCGATGTGATCAGCATCGGACTTGGTGGCGTGTGCCGTTGTTTTGATTAATTTGCGCAAAATAAATGTTAATGTGTGCATATATGTGTCTTTTTGCGGAGATTTCGTTTGCTCGGAAGAAACCAATTTTGAGGCATCTTTTGCGACGTCTCGCGATGCTAAAGGTTCGATTCTCCCAAGCGGCCGACCAATTTCCGAAGACCTCGTTGCGATTTCGCGGGTGAGGATGTTTTGATAAGTCGAAAACACCAAAAGTGCGGTAAGAAGTTTTTCGATTTTTTGGGAGTATACGAGTATACGTACCCACTCCCCCCCCTTTTTAATAAGGGAGGACAGCTGAATTTGCCTTTCGGCAAACTGCCTACGTACTCCTTGCGGAGATCAAGCCGTCTCGTAGTTCAGTGATTGCGAGTTGGTTCGTTTAGTGATAGTATTTTTTGAGATGCATCGCATTCCAGGTTCTAGGGATTTTTATGCCCTGCATGTTGGCTATTTCGTAAGAACCTGGTCGGACGACTTTTTCGATTTTATAGGGACCTTCCCAGTTTGCTCCGAGTTTTCCCGCGTTTCGTTCAGCGGTGTTTTGGAAGACTTTGCGAAGGACCAGATCTCCCTGATTGAACCTTCGGTTCCGTACGTTGGAGTTATAGTATCTCGCAGCGGCGTGCTGGTAGTTTTGAATTCGGATGAGCGCTCGATCCCGGCGTTCGTTAATGAGGTCGAGATCGTCCAAGAGCATAGCATTGTTGAGTTCCTCTCGTTCGGGTAAGAACCTTCTTCGAACACCGGGAAATTCTACTTCCGCGGGAATCATGCACTCCGCGCCGTATACCAAGGCGAAGGGAGTTTCTCCCGTTGCTCGCCTTGGGGTGGTACGGTGAGACCAGAGGACTCCCTCGAGTTCGTCGGCCCATCTACCTTTTTTGGCCTCCAAGCGTTTCTTCAGTCCGTCGAGAATGGTCTTGTTGATTGTTTCAGCCTGTCCGTTGCACTGCGGATATCTGGGAGTTGACTTGTTGAGTCGTATCTTCCACTTTTCGCAGAATGCCTCGAATCGGGTGGAAATAAATTGAGACCCGTTATCGGTTACGATTTCGTAAGGAACTCCATGCCTACAGATGATGTTTTTCCATACGAAATTCTCGACTTGGACGTCTTTTATACTCGCGTACGAGTCCGCCTCTACCCATTTTGAGAAGAAATCGGTAAGGACTAGAAGGAAACGCTTTTGCTTTGAATTATGCAGAGGTCCGACAATATCCATGGCCCAGCGCATAAAGGGATAAGGCGACGTGATGGAGGAAAGAACTTCGGCGGGTTGTCGGATAGTTGGCGCATGCCTTTGGCATTTTTCGCATTTTCGTGCGAATTTTTCGCAATCTCCGATCATTGTTGGCCAATAGTACCCGTGGCGTTTGATTTTCACGGCTAGTGATCTTCCGCCGGAATGGTTGCCGCATGAGCCGGAATGTATTTCCTCCATTACTTTCCTCGCCTTTTCTCCTTCCAGGCACGTCAGGAGCGGTCCGGAGAATCTCCACTTGTAGATTTCGCCGTCCACTGTTACGTAGCGTGCGGCCTGTGTTCGGATCTTGCGAGCTGACCATTTTTCGGCGGGCAGTTGCCCGTCGATAATGTAGTCTCGAATCGTCTGAAGCCATGGGGTATCACAACCGTAATCGGATTGCTCCGATGGTGGTGGTATCGTAATCTCTTCTTCCTCGTCGTCTTGACCCTCTATGAGATTGACAACGACTGGGGGTCCGATACTCGGATGTTCGATGAACTCGACCGGAATTACCCTTTTGAGTCCTGGATCGGAACTTGATGCTAAGGCCGCGAGGGCGTCCGCCTGGACATTCTCGGAACGGGGGATCCGGGTAAGGGCGAAACAGTCGAAGTCTTGAGCTAGACCTTGGACCAGTTTGAGGTACGCGTCCATCCGTTCGTCTCTGGCTTCATATTCTCCGCTGAATTGACTGGCCACTAACTGGGAGTCGCAGTAAGCGTGGAGATTGCGTATTTTTAAGCCGTGAGCCAAACGTAGACCTGCGATCAATGCTTCGTATTCGGCCTCGTTGTTTGAGGCATGGAATTCCAGTCTGAACGATTGTTCCAGGATCTCGCTTGTTGGAGATGTGAGACGGATCCCGATACCCGATCCTTGCTTGGATGAAGATCCGTCGACGTGGAGGAGCCAGGTGGAATTTGGTTCCTCGTTGGTTATTGCTCCCGTTGGAAGTTCGACCAAAAAGTCCGCGAGCACCTGTGATTTTGCGCTCGTCCTTGGTCGGTATTCGATGTCATACTCGCTCAACTCGACCGCCCACTTCGCCAATCGGCCTGATTGACTTGGGCTATGCAAAATTGTCC
This sequence comes from Brassica napus, assembly GCF_020379485.1. Taxonomy (NCBI): domain Eukaryota; kingdom Viridiplantae; phylum Streptophyta; class Magnoliopsida; order Brassicales; family Brassicaceae; genus Brassica; species Brassica napus. The sequence goes on from NC_063438.1 coordinate 17,088,246, forward strand.
GTAAGGGAAAAGTCGTGAGGATAACAATCGTGTGGGATTGGAAATATGGTCGTAGTTTTCGGGCCGATGTTACGACCGCGCATGCCAATTTTTCCATCAACGGATACCTAGATTCGGCATCCAGCAAGGTTTTGCTTATGTAAAAAATAGGTTTCTGCTCCCCGCGTTCTTCCCTGATCAGGACTCCGCTTACGGCTGTTGCCGATACCGCGATGTACAAGAACAAAGGCTCTCCTTCCACGGGTTTTGCGAGGACTGGAGGAGTAGCTAAATAACGCTTCAGCTGTTGGAAGGCGTTTTCGCACTCTTCCGTCCATTCGAATTTTTTATTTCCTCGCAGGACGTCGTAGAAGGGCAGGCACTTATCTGTTGATCGTGAGATAAATCGGTTAAGTGCTGCGATTCTGCCGGTCAGTCTTTGGACTTCCCGTTTATTCTTCGGCGAAGCCATCTCGATTAGAGCGTTGATCTGTTTTGGATTTGCTTCGATACCGCGGTTGGTGACCAAGTAGCCGAGGAATTCTCCTGATGCCACGGCGAATCTGCATTTCGTCGGGTTGAGCTTCATGTTATGGGAGTTTAGTTGTGCGAAGCATTCTTCGAGATGTGACACGTGATCCCTTGCTTTGAGGGATTTGACAAGCATGTCGTCGATATAAACTTCCATCGTTTTTCCGAGTTGTTTGGAGAACATTCGGTTCACGAGTCGTTGGTAAGTTGCTCCAGCGTTTTTGAGGCCGAAGGGCATTACCTCATAGCAATAGGTTCCGCGATCGGTAATGAACGCAGTCTTCTCACGATCGTCGGGATTCATCCTAATTTGATTATAGCCTGAGAAAGCGTCCATGAAGGATAGGAGTTCGTTGCCCGCCGTTGCTTCTACCAATCGATCGATATGTGGTAGAGGGAAGCTATCCTTTGGACATGCCTTGTTTAGGTCGGTAAAATCTACGCAAACTCGCCACTTCCCGTTTTTCTTTTTGACTACTACGGGGTTGGCGAGCCAGTCGGGGTATCTTACTTCCGTTATCGACCCAACTTTAAGCAGTTTTTCGACCTCATCGTTTACTGCGGTAGCACGTTCGGGTCCCAGCTTCCGTCTTTTCTGTTTGACGGGTTTGAATGTTGGGTCGATGTTCAGCTCGTGACATGTTATGTTAATGTCGATTCCTGGCATATCTTCCGCAGCCCACGCGAAAGTATTAAGGTTCTTTTTAAGACAGGTTATGAGTTCTGTCTTTAAAGGCTCGTGGAGATTGGCTCCGATCTCGACGCAGCGTTCTGGGAAGGCTTCGTCGAGACAGATCGTTACCACGGGTTCACAAGTTGGCTCGCGTTTTTCATCTAGAGCTGCGAAGATACGAGATTGCCAGAAGAATTCCGCTGAATCCTGACTTCGCGTATCTTTGCTGGAGGTCTCTTTCTCCGCTTTCTTAGGAGTAATTTCGAGGATCGGTCTCTTTCGTTTTAGTTCCGCGGCGAAACAAACCTGAGAAACTCTTGGATTTCCCCAGATTACCTCGACTCCGTTAGGGGTCGGGAACTTGAGGCAAAGATGGTAGGTTGATGGGATTGCGCGCATGGTGTTCAGCCATGGCGTCCCCATGATAACGTTGTAAGATGCGGGGCGGTCGACGACTAGAAACTCTGTGATGTTTGTCACGGTTCCGGCTTTGACAGCGAGTCTAATCGATCCGTAGGCCATGGTCGTTTCCCCCGAAAGCCCTAGCAGTGGGCTTGGGCATTTTGCGATCTCGGATTGACTGATCCCCATCTTTTCAAGAGTGTCTTTGAAGATGATATCGGCCGAGCTTCCGGTATCGATTAGTACTCTAGCGACGTCGATATCTCGAATTGTCAACTCGATAACAAGGAGATCGTTCCGAGGTTTGGCTCGATCGACCGTTTCTCCCCCCCTGAATGAGATGACATTCGCGCACGTCGAATCTCGCATGTCTTTCCTGATCGTTGAGTGGTTTTTGCGGGTTAGATTGATCCGTAAGTCCCCCTCCTTCTAGCGCCAAACTGTGGGAACCGAAATTCGCACTGTCGATTTCCGTTTAAATAAGGAAACTAAGAAAACCCTAGTTTCCCAGAGGACCCGGATATCTGTTAATTACCACACGTCAAGCAATCAGAACACGAGAATAACAACGATAAAAATAAGAAATCGAAAAGAGAGCAAAGTAGATCTTATTCCGAATCTGCGTATGAGCGTTACAACAAGGTATAAGCCTGGGCTCGAGAGCTGTCGGCGAGATTCCTAGTTCTAGCAACCCTAAGACGGCTAAACCTAATTGAGTCGCAGCTCGAAATAACAAAAACGGAAAGTTGCCTAAATCGCTCTAAGTGCTAAGTTTGCTCTGAAAAAGTTCTCCCCTCTGCTCCTCGCCTAGGACTCCTTATATACTAGCTCCAAGGTCGGTTTACGCTTTTACTCTTCTGCCCTTAAGCCGTCATAGCATAAAAATGGAGATATTCCATTTTTCCCGATCTTCACAATTATCTTCAAAACTTCCGTATTTATCCGCGGAAACTTGACATTTATCCTTCCTCGTGGGCCAAGCGCGAACCATGCTGTGGTTCACGGGCTTTTGGTTAGGAAAAATCGTAGGATGGGCCTCGAGTCGTGTTTTAGGTCCCTTTGGGCCGTCTTCCGACTCGACACGTTTACTACGAGTTTTCCGCGGTTTCTAATCCGCGAAGTTTGATCGATGAATTAGAATAGCGGGAAACATAGACTGAGCTTGCTACGGTCTTCGGGAGATAGCATTCGAAGGTTTGACGAGAATGCAAGGACTGGTGTCGTATCGATGTTCGGAAAGGTTCAATCGCTACACAGCGACCGAACTTTGGCTCGAGCCCGGTCGCTATGTAGCGACCGAGCGAAACGAGTGCTCGGTCGCTACGTAGCGACCGAGCTTCGGCTTGAGCTCGGTCGCTACGTAGCGACCGAGCTTTGGCTCGAGCTCGGTCGCTACGTAGCGACCGAGCGGGACGATCGCTCGGTCGCTACGTAGCGACCGAGCTTGGCTGAGCTCGGTCGCTACGTAGCGACCGAGCGGGACGATCGCTCGGTCGCTACGTAGCGACCGAGCTTTGGCCGAGCTCGGTCGCTACGTAGCGACCGAGCACTCGTTTCGCTCGGTCGCTACATCGCGACCGGGCTCGAGCTTTGGTTCGAGCTCGGTCGCTACGTAGCGACCGAGCTTTGGCTCGAGCTCGGTCGCTACGTAGCGACCGAGCGGGACGATCGCTCGGTCGCTACGTAGCGAACGAGCTCAAGCCGAAGCTCGGTCGCTACGTAGCGGCCGAGCACTCGTTTCGCTCGGTCGCTACATCGCGACCGGGCTCGAGCTTTGGTTCGAGCTCGGTCGCTACGTAGCGACCGAGCGGGACGATCGTTCGGTCGCTACGTAGCGACCGAGCCTTGGCTTGAGTTCGGTCGCTACGTAGCGACCGAGCGGGACGATCGCTCGGTCGCTACGTAGCGACCGAGCGGGACGGACGTTCAGTCGCTGCGTAACGACCTGTTTCGAGCTTTCGTCGGACGTCTCGATTCTTTCTTCCGCCAAGCTTTTTCGTAAGGAAGAATCTATTTCGAAAAGTACTCTTCGGAGAAACTCTTATTTTCTTCTTCGGACGTTTTGAATGTTAAATTTGTCGTAACCGTTTTTGACCCCAACAACTCTCCCATGACTTGCTTCTCAAAAAAAAAACCTGCAGCAATTTTTGAAATACAAGCATATGCCACAATAGTAAACTAAGAGGGATCATGCTGGTCGCCATAGGTTAGTATCTCCGCGATTGATCTCAGTGGCTGGCAACAAAGTCCTTCAAAAATGGTAAACAGAGATCAAATCCAAACAAGTACAAAGCAATAAGTCCTAAGTCAAAGTTGCCACTGACCTTATTGGTAACGTTCACTTTCTGAATTTTCCTCAACTGGTCAGTCAGATGCCTATACACACACATATGTTAATGAAGTGAGGCCAGAGTAAAATGCAGAAATAAACAAGATACAAGTTTTTCTCTTTTCGAATTCACTAGAACAAGAAAGTCTTACACCAATCTTTTCTATTACAAGAATCTTTTAGGATTACCCCAATCCTAAGCTAAAACTCACCCTAGAGCCTAGACTTTTATTTATTAGAATCTTCCCGATCCCGAGCTAAACTCACCCTAGAGCCTAGACTTTTGTTTATCAGAATCTTCCCGACCCCGAGCTAAACTCCTCTTGAATCTAGACTTCAATCTTCCAACTCCTCGGAAGTACTTCACCAACTACGTCAGCCCCTAACGGAGAGCAGTGACACCAAAGGCTTGATCACACAAGCACAAAACAATGATCTCTTCACTTTTTCTTTTTTCAGAGACAACTCTCATCATAGAAGCACGTCCTCCATGTATACATAACCAGAACTTGCTCTCCAAGTTCTTCTAAAAGCAACTTAAGCAACTTTCCTTTTTCTCTCAAGGAATAACTCTCTTGCCTTTTCCTCTTCAAGTAATATCCTTTACACTTAATGTAAATCTTCCAATAAACATATTGCTTCTTCTCCAAGCTTAACAAACCCACAGACATCACAACATACGAACTTCAACCAAGTCCATCTTCATGACACACACATGTACTACCTCCTGTAGTACTTCACGAACTGATACAGAATATACATCTTCAACATACACAAAAAAACACTTGTGCTTCATCATCTGGTGGAATCAAGGAACAAGTACTGTCGTACAATAAGATCTCAATGAAATTTCGAAAACAAGTCATTCTCCAATAGTGAAGGTAGACCCTTTGATCAACAAAAGTTTTAAAACTTGTGCTTCATCATCTGGTAGAATCAAGAGACAAATACTGTCAGTGGCGGACCCATAAATGTTTTTACCTGGGTCATAGCTCAAATTCATTTCATACAATAAGCCCAATTAAAACAAATAATGATTTTATATCAAATAAAAAAAAACAATTACGTGTGCTTGCGGAGGTTCGAACTCGGAAAGTAGGGTCAGTGGGTTCAATCCGTAACCAACTGAGCCAATATTTAATACAAAAATAAGCTTACAAATAAAAATTGTATTTTTAACCTGTGTCATTTGCACCCTCATTCTTCTATGTAGGTCCGCCTTTGAATACTGTCGTTCTAATCATTTTCTAACATCGACGTCTCCTTTTTTTTTAGCTATTTCCCTTTTTTTTTATTAGTTTTAATTCCTTCCTTATTTACTAATCCTAGATGGTAATTTAATTGGTGTTAATAATAGAGGTGAATTTGAGAGTTAACCATAGGGGTGAACCTAAGTTTTGTCCGATCAGTTTGGTTATTTATGAAATTTAATTAAATTTTAGTTTTTTTTTTTTTGTTGGCACTGTCCTGTTCCTCAGTTCAGGATAAATTTGCCTAGATTTATACAGTATCTTGTACATGAATTCATATTAAAATTATTTATTGAATTCCCTAAATTATATACTTAAAACTCACTTTTAATGTGCTTTTTCAAACAAAAATTTTGATATGCAAAAACAAACACATAATTAAAATGAATGGTAGAAACGATCTAGGTCGTAATCTAAAACGTTTTTAGTGCTAGAGTTGTGTATCATTCGCATACTTGATCATGTCAAAAATATATGCAGATTCTCAAGGTGAGAAATAGTATAAGCACGAGGATTATGAACTTTCTCACGTTTGTAACGACCAATTCCACAACTTGTGTCCAAAATCTCATATGATCCTGAACCGTAGTTTGATTTACAAAAACAAAAGTAAAAGTTCTAGCTTTGTTTGTCACTTTACATCAACAGTAACACCAAAAAGGAAAAAGAAATGTACAACGGGGGAAGGAAGAAAAACCAATGATAACGATGAGATCTGTTCACCTTGTTACTCGTCGAATGACGACGAGTCATCGAATGACGTCCAGAAAATGCTGAGAGTGGCTCACCCAAGGGGAAGCAGAAAGCAGCCTAAACGTTAAATGACATCGTGAAACACTGAGAGTGGTTCACCCAAACGGGGGCAGAGAGCAGCTAGAAAGAGTCATCGAACGACGCCTACAAAGAAGGAAATCCAAGGAATATGACCAAATCAATATCTGTGGATGATCAACAGCAGGAGTGGACTAATCATGTCCTAGTATGCATAAGAAAACGCTAACCCCGTGAAGCGAGAGAAGAATCACCTCATCCTGGAGAACTCCTGCTATCTAAATAACCGATTCCTGCTCCAAACCTAGGTCAATTCCTGCCTATGGACCAATATGGGTCAAAGATCACCTGAGATCATGTCAACCCATACTCTCCAAGCCCAGGGACGGAGAAGTACTGTCGCTTTACCCGAAAAAATAAAAGCGCACAGGGAGTGCCGTCCTGGTACAAAGAGCAAAAATATTGCTCCATACGGCAGAGGTACAAAGGTCATTGGCAAGGCAGACAGAGGAGCTCGCCAACATCCGGGAACCTCCATGTTTCAGAAGGGTGAGAACCAGTTCCACAAACTCCGGGTTTCTAGGGGACGAAGCCCACAAACCACCATGTTTCAGGAGGATAAATTCCAGAACCTCCGGGCCTCAGGAGGATATCTCCGTAATCGACGGATTTCGAGAAGATACATTCAACATGGAGTGACTTGAGACCAGCTAAGAGTACCAGAAACTGCAGGACCACACATCCAACAAAGGTTCTATTACCACGAAGCTGTCCTATCGATCTTGAAGGTATTCCGAATGGCCCCACGGAAGCAACCGGCGTAATCTCGACAACGGCCCACATCCAATCAACATTGAGAGTGGTCCATCTCCAGAGGACAGAGTGCGATGTTGTATTAAGTCAATAAAGACTCTGTGTTCGAGACAGCAAAACAAAGATTCACCTCCGCGTGCAATATCTACAGATCCTCCCGTGTCATAGCATTAATTCCTCGAAACCTCCAGGAAAAATCTACAGGTCCAACAAGATCAGAACATGAAGCCCTTGAGAGCCTTAGATTCCAGAGAAGAATCGTTAGGGACTACAAGTTCCTACACGATGTACATCGATACCTCAGGGTAGTACGACGAAGAATCGGCCTCCACGCCTCAACAAAGGGTCTTGTTCCTCCCGAAGAAGGAATGAGAAAAATCGCGGTCTTCACTCGATTACTATCTAGTACGGAACTTCTCCATCCTAAAGTCAGGGTGTAGGTTCTTCAGAAGATCATTCTCCAGCCGATATCCAATCATGGGGCACATAAGCAAGAAGTAAATCGATAATTCGCTTTCGTGCCCCGGTCATGTGCCACTCGGACCCAGGAAATATGTAGCAATGTGCCCGTTTTACTGCATCATGTAGCAGAAGTTATGCCCGTTTTATTGAAGAGTGGTTAGTTTGCCTCGCGAGAGGAAGCTGTCAAGGAGATGCATGACTGTAAATCGATGAAAGAGCATTGCCATCGATCGACAGTGATGCCAGAACGTGGGCCAACCATATTTCAAGACCGACTGAATCCCATAAGCCACACAAAGTTACCAAAATACCCATGGACGACCAGAAACCCTATTTATGTATTTCTAAGCCATTGTTGACGGCTACAAGCTTTTCTATTATCCTATTCTATTGTTTTGTCTTAAGTTTGGAGAGAAAATCAATTCTCCTTTAGAGATTGATTGGAACTCCATTGGTTTTATCATTGATTTCTTATCTATTATATTATTCAGATTATAATTTATGTTATTGCTTCTATGTCTGAGTAATCATCTTGTTAGGTTTAGGGATTTGATGAGCTTAATGTCAAACTGATAATAAATTAGGATTGCTAGATTATCTATAGATCTCTACACCAGGGTGATTTGTAATACTAGGATCTGGAATAGTTAGAATAGCATGACAGTGTGACTAATTATTTGAACCTAGAATCATAGGATAGTTGAGAGGCACGAAAGTGCAATCAATTAACGGAACCCGAACTCTGCTGGATTAGATACCTAGGCGCATACGAGAGTTGGTATAGGAATCTAGTTGAACTTAATCGATTAGGTCGTTAATGCTTGTCTGAGGAAGCATCGATCGACGCTCAGGCCATAGCATTGATCGATGCTCGCTCCAAGTCAATAAGCGACAGCTGAGACTGGACCTAGACATCTGATTCGCAATTGCATGCGAAAGCTGGATTGCTTACTTACTAAAATCGAGTTCTAGAATTGAATCTGTAAGCCATTAGCATCCTTGAATTGTAGCTTTATATCTCTTGATTGATAAATTCCTAGGTCTAGCTATTTCTCCCAATTGTTTACAACCTCAATCAACCAATCGAACAACTACTTTGTTCACCTTGCTTTAATATAATTTACTGCTTTAATATTGATTGCCTAGATTAATCTTAATATCTGTAGTCTACTGTGTCCCCATGCTCTATGTGGATTCGATCCCTAAGGACTACAATTGAACCTCTTATTTGAGAGCGTAAAATCACTCCTTATGGTAATTTGAGTGATATCAAATTTGGCGTCGTTACCGGGGAGCAAGGATTCGCCAATGGACTTGATTAATAGGTTTTGTCTAGGTTTTATTTACTGTCATTGTTACTTACATAAAAAAAAACTTCTTGTCTTTCAGGTACATGCCTTTCAGTACCAGAAGAAGCAAGGAGAAATTATTTTTCTTCTCAGACCCAACACGTTTGGAACGCTCGATCCACAAAGAGAAATGCGCATCATTGATCGACACCACCTCTACTACGTCGATCGACACCACCTCTACTACATCGATTGACACTTGTGACAGAGCAACGATCGACAGTTCAACTAGAACATCGATCGATACCAATCCGCAAGCAGACATGGTCGCGACACTTGTGCTACAGAGGGATGAGAATGGAGACCTGCATGACTGTGGAGGTCATATGTGTAATGCAGCAGATCAGAAGATAGATGGACAAGGGACTGCAATCCTTGAGCCATATGCTGCCACCGAGGGTGCTAAAGTTCCTCTTCAAAGATCGTTAGCAGATTTGACCAGGCCTAGTTAGTTTTACACCAACAGGTTTGTGATTCAACCTCTACAAATCCAGGGATTTGAAATACGCCCCACACACTTCTCTCATGTGGGTCAGCACCCTTATCGTTATTTTAATGATGAAAATCCCTCAGATCATATTGAGACACTCGAGGAGTCTGTGTCTGGCATCCAGAAGGATGAAGCAACCAAAGACTACATCACCTACAAGCTGTTCAAATATTCTCTCTCTGGGAATGCTAAAAAGTGACTGAGATGCCTACCACCAGGATCTCTCACTCCATGGAATGATGTCAGGACTGCGTTTATGACTGAATTTTTAGATGATACAAGGACTGAAGAGATGAGAGATAAAATTTGGACATTCTCTCAAGGACCTATAGAAGCTTTCAAAAGCTCTTGGGGGAGGTTTAGGAGATACCAAAGGGACTGTCCACATCATGGTTTTACAGAGATTCGGTTGTTGAAGAAGTTCTGCAAGGGTATTGATGTGCGATATCATATGATGTTGGATACTGCAAGCGAATGAAACTTCGAGATAAGGACGCCAGAGGAAGCTAAGAGATTGATTGAGAACTTGATATCTAGCAACAGTTCCAAAAATCTGGATATGCACATGATAAAATCAGCTGCAATGAATAGTGACAAGATCGTTGAGACTGAGATTGGTTCTGTACATGAAGTCTCGTTGATAGAACATGCTATAGAGAATGATGAAGATCAGGGCTATTAATGTCATCTCAAATAATGACTTTGGAGAAGTGCTCGAGTAGGAGAAGCTGGAAAAAGATACCTTTCTAGTCGAAAGCTCCATGTCCATAGGCAGCACATACTAGTGTCGAAATAATTTATTTTAGACAAATATGAAACTTTTTATTGGTTATTATTTTAGTGGTGAATGCACAGGTTAGGAAACAATTTATTTTAGACAAATATGAAAAAATGATATATGTAATGTATCAATTACATTTTATTTTTGTCTTTGGATGGATACAAGTTGTTATGGTTGAAATCTCTAACCAAAAGAATATTATTGCTTTTTTAAGTGTACGTCAAAATAAAATAATTATAGTTGTATAAACCAGAAGAATTAAAATTAATTCTAAAATATTTATTAAGTGCGTAAATGAATACCAATGTTTCGGACTTTCTGCGCGCGCCCACCAGAATTGGAATTTTCTAGTCAATTCAACAGACCTGTTAAACCCCATCTCAGCCGTCACACGATCTTCTCCACTCATCTCAACCGTCGATTCTCTTTTACCCCGACCCACGCGACCTGTCAACAAAAATCTACAAAAGGTCCATCTTCAAAATTTCCCGGAAAATCCCTAGAAACCTCCAACGAACCATCGTTGAACTTCAGACCAAATCATTTTCTCCAATTTAATATATATAAACACTTAATATTTCATCTACCAACCCAAGTAGATGAAAAAATGGCGAGCTTGAGCACGAGTTTGCTCGGGATAAGACGAATGTCCAAGGCACAAGAGAAGACGAAAAACACAGTGTTGTGTAAGAAGCACCCAAAGCACAGGCAATCACCTGGTGTATGCTCTCTCTGTCTCAACGAGAGGCTCTCTATGTTCATCAAAGCAACTTCATCTTCTACTTATTCTTATTTACGTTTACGAAAAGCCCCTCACATCATATACTCTTCCTCAACGACTTCTCTCTCCTCCTCATCATCTGTCTCTTCTTGCCCTTCTCCTCTTGTGGATCGCCGATGCTACTTGTTAATGGCCGGAGGCAGCGGCCGAGAAAAAGGGAGTTTATGTATGACGAAAAGCCGATCAGTAGCACATAAAGTGGATGATGAGAAAAGAAAGAAGAAGGAGACGAGAGGTGGTTTCTTTTTTCGGTTTGGTGGATTCAAGAAGAGAGAACAAGAGAGAATTGTAGATAATTAGATCTGATGGTTATTGATTTTTTATTTTTTAAAAAGAATTTATCATGTGTTCCTGATTGTTTCATTCATTATAATTAATGGTGACGTAATGAAAGACTAGAGCTTAGTTTTGTGTCTTGGGCGACATCCGATAAAATTGAGCGTTTTGAGATTTTTGTATTCAGTATGTGCAGGTATGAGTGTTACAAACATGGGGCAATGAAAATGGAACAATATTTGACACGGCATGAATTTAATCTCTTAGTAAAACGGTTTTTTTTTAATATCCTTAGTAAAAAAAGTTTTTATTTGTCAAATAACCAAAAAAAAATATAGAAATTAGATTGACAGAAAGAAGGTAGAGAGAGAGAGAAAAATAAACCAGGGAACGAATAGTTTTAGGTAGTTAGTAAATTTGACCCAAAAAAAGGTAGTTAGTAAATTTATGTTATTTTTTGTTTTTGTTTTTTTTTTACGTCAAAAGGTCATTCTATTACTCAAACTTGAGGACCAAACCAAAATAGAACAATCAATAAAATGTAACTCCTTAAAAATCTAGCAGTTTTAGCTAAAAGGTCTGAAATTTGATTGCGAACGTGAATGATGTTAAAATCTAGAAAGCATATATGTAGTGGCTCTATCCTTTCCAATTTCGTCGCAAAGTTTGGCCAGGCATGAGGTTCATTTATCATTGCAATCAGCTTCTTACAGTCTATCCCAAAGCTCTGGCATGTTGAATGTTGAAGCATGTTCTCCATTGCCCATCGCAGTGCTTCTACCTCCGAATGCAAGGCTGATTCTCGTCGAGAGAAGTTTCTTGTCCCATAAGTTGAATGTTCCCACCACTGTCCATCCAGACCCATCCACATCCACTAAATCGAGCAGAGGCTGTACAAAATCCATCTAACAAGCAAATATTACCCAAGCTTATGACTTGGGGATCCTCAGTATTGCTATCTTGTACTACTGGTTGTACCACTTCGTTCGCATCAAACCAGACTTGACCTTCACTTTCTGCATGTCGAACTAGCTCCAAAGGATCTTTGTCTATCCCCCTATAAAGTTTGTCATTCCTAACCTTCCAAATATACCAGATTATCCAGGGATAAGGATCATTGTCTCGTTCTGTCTCGTTCTGGCTCGATAATGTTGTTTTTCCTCCAGAATAGGTAATCCATATTTGTGTAGACGCTTGGTAGTGGAAATATATATGGGCTTGTTGGAGTCGATGATAAGGACCAAGCTTGTAGAGCTGGCGGGCATTCAAATATGGCATGGGTTACAGATTCTTCTAGTTTCCGACATCTTGGGAAGTAGTTATCACACCTCATATTGCGTCTTGTTAAGTTTCTCGTTACCGCCACATGAACGGTTAACAATTGCCATATAAGATGACATATCTTCGTAGGTGCCTTTAACTTCCAAGCAAAGGATTGAAGCTTTGTGATACTCGGCTCCAAGACCTCCTTCTCCTCCGCTGCCTTTAATAAATTCTGAGCCACCTAATATCCAGATTTAACCGTGTATTTACCATTCCTTGTGTAGTTCCAGCATAACGTATCCCGACGATGAGTTGAGCTTATGGCCAAACTCCTTATAAGAGGTATGTCATCAAGATTGACATAGTTTTCCAATAGACCAACATCCCAATCCTTCGATACCTGATTAATGAGATCGCTAACTCTCAGATTAGGATGCATAACTGGCGCTGCAAGGATAGCTTGTCTCGCAGGGGTTGTTGGAATCCACGGATCCTCCCACACCTTAACTTCATACCCTGAATGTATTTTTTGTCTAATTCCCAGTAATAACAACTTCCTTGCAGCAGAAATGCTAGTCCACACATACGATGGGCTGCTAGCAGAGTTTACTCTCAATGGTGAACTCAATCTATAGTATCTTCCTCTCAAGACCCGGGCAACCAAGGAGTCAGGAAATTGAACAAGCCTCCATAATTGTTTTGCCAATAGTGTCACACTGAACTCATGGATCATACAAAACTCAATCCCACCCTCCTCTCTTGGTAAACATACTTTTTACCATTTCGCCTAGTGTATTCCTCTTTTTGGTGGATTTGAACTCCACCAGAACTGAGCAATGACACTTGCTAGGTTTTCACATATCTCCAAAGGGAGCAGGAAAGTAGACATAACGTAAGTTGGAAGAGCAAGCAGAATGGATTGAATCAGCACTTCCTTCCTTCCTTTTGAGAGCCATCTTCCTGTCCATCCATTCACTCTATGCATCAACTTATCCTTGAGGAAGGCAAAAAGTTTGCACTTGGAACCACTTATGTCTTCTGGGATACCTAGGTAAGTTCTCATTCCTCCTTCGTTTTGTATTCCAAGTGCATCTTTAATCTCTTGTCTAATATTTGCATTAATCCGCTTACCAAAGAGTAAGGACGATTTATCAAAGTTGATACATTGACTTGATGCTTTACCATACTTCCTGACTACTTTCATTACTTCTTCACATTCATGGGGCTCCGCCTTACAGAAGAAAAGGCTATCACCAGCAAAGAGAAGGTGGGATACCGAAGGACACGCGCGTGTGACGCGCATCCCCGTTATCTTCCCTTGGCTCTCTGCATGATTGAGAAGGCTAGCGAGCGATTCTGTGCATAGATTAAAAATGAAAGGAGACAAAGGATGTCCTTGGCGTAGGCCTCTACCAGGAGCAATATTTCCTCTTGGATTACCATTCATGAGTACCTTATATTTCACCGACGTAATACATCGTATTATCCAGGTAATCCATGTCTCTGAAAAACTCATCTTACTCATGACAGCTTCAATAAACGACCATTCCATCATGTCATATGCTTTGCTCATGTCCGTTTTAATGGCCATCCTTTTATTGCGTCCACTTGGTTTAGTTCTCAGAGCGTGGAACATTTCTTGAACAATCATAATGTTGTCTGAAATCTGTCTTCCAGCAACAAAAGCTGACTGTGTTTCTGATATCAAGCCTGGTTGCACTTTCTTCAATCTCTGGCATAAGACCTTAGAGATTATCTTGTAGCTAACATTACACAAGCTAATGGGTCTAAATTGAGCCATTTCATTCGGCTTTGTCGTCTTTGGGATGAAACATATATTTGTATCATTCAGTCCATTCGCCACCATCCCCTCAAAAAGAAATTTATTAACGATAAGAGTTAAATCCTCCTTTACAATCTCCCAAAATTTCTGATAGAAAAGCGCAGTCATCCAATCTTGTCCTGGGGCTTTATCTGGATTCATCGCAAAAAGCACTAATTTGACCTTCCATTGAGTGACTTGAGCTATAAGGTTGTCGTTCAATGCCCCAGTGATCGTCGTAGGGACTTGAGCTAGTGCCTCTTCAATGTCTTCAGGGTTAGATGATTCAAAGATCTGCCTAAAGTAACTAGTAGCAATGGCTACTAATCCTTCTTCATCCTCAATTATATTTCCATTTGCATCCAAGAGCTGCATGATTTTATTCCTCGCTCTTCTTTGCTTTGTTAAGGCATGAAAGAATTTTGTATTTCTGTCACCTTCTCTCAGCCAAAACACTCGACTCTTCTGTTTCCAGAACATTTCTTCTGCTTTAAGAGCATCAGAAAGTTCCTTCAACGCTGCTGCAATTGAGATTCAACGCTGCTGCAATTTTCTCAATTGTAGCATTATCATCTGCGTACAAACCCTCCACCTTTTTTTTAAGCTCCTCCACTAATTTCGCCGAGTTAACATTATGTTGTTTCCTCCATTCGCTCAAAGCTTTTCGGAAGCTAGAAATGTGTTACATAATAGTCGCATTGGGAGGGAAATAAGGAGATTTCCATTCCTCTAGAATGACTTGCCTTAGCTCCTCATTATCCAGCCATCTTTTATCAGACTTGAAATTTTTTGATCTCTTCATTGGCTTTATAAAAATGTCTGCAAGAATCGGATGATGGTCCGATCCTCATAACCTCATATACTTCACAGTCGAGTGAGAAAACTTCTCATGCCAATCCGCATTTCCTATTGCTCTGTCTAAATGACATCGAACAGTTGTTATTCCTGCTCTCTTTCCTACCCATGAGAGCATGTTCCCCGAGAAAGGAAACTCTATCATCCCACAATCATTAAGCATCTGCCTAAAGGGCATGAATGAACTATCAGAACGTTGTCTCCCTCCTTCCTTCTCATTGTGACCCGTAATTTCATTAAAATCCCCTATCATGAACCAAGGTCCAGTTCTTGTTGTTGAGAAACGCGTGAGACGTTCCCAAACTTGATCTCGTCTTTCTAGTACAGGATCCCCATAAACAAACGTCATATAGACTTTTATTCCATTAGTGACTGCCTCAATGTCAATCATACGGTTATTCAAAAATAAAACATTAACTTGAAATTCATCCATAAAAAATAAACCTAAACCTCTGCTGAGTCCAAGTGGCTCAACAGTATACAAATGATCAAATCCTAAGTCGGCCTGAATGTTTTGCAACAACAGCCTTCTGTTCTTCGTCTCAGAAAGGAACACAAGTCCTGGGCGATGCTTCTGACACATCTTCGTAAGGCGTCGAATTGTGAGGTCGTTCCCAATCCCTCGACAGTTCCAACTGAGTGTCTTCATGGATAAGTTTTTGGGATTTTTTTGGACCCCTCCAACTCAGTGAACTTGTGAGAACTTGTTCTAGCTTTCTTGGAATTGCTATGTCGGAGGCGATGATGTTCGGTTTCCCCCAAAGAAGGTAAACCAATGGATGTAGAGCGTTTCCTTGGAGATCCTCGACGAAGGAATTCTGCTTTTCTAATTGGCATTCCACGTGGAATACCATGGCGTTAAGGACCTTTGTTTGACGATCTGGCCTTACTACCTTTTGCCATTGCATTTGAACTTGATGCGGTGTGATGAGGCTCTTCCATTTCTTTGAGTTCCTCTCCAAGTAAATCCTCGTCTTGATCATCTATCATCTACGTCCATACTTGCATCATGAAGTTGAGCCCCCACACCTGATCCTCCAATACCCATGTCAGGCAAAGCTTCTATAATTTGACCTTTATTCAAATCATTATTATGAATATGAGGGAAATCAGTAGCACGTGTCTCTTTCTCCACAGGAGAGAAATCAAAGCACGTGTAGAACTTTTACTTCGGAACGTAACGTTGACATTATCATCATTATTCACGTGATATGGTGACACAATGGTGCTTGCTAGCTTCTTGCCAGTACCTCGAGGAGCATCTTCATGACCAGAAGACTCTCCAGCCATATGTAATGATAAATTTCTGTCCTGGTAGGTGGCTTCATGAGACCGAGATCCATTACTTCAAGATCAGTTGAAGTGTTACTGCTGCTACACCCCACACGGCTAATCTTTTCTTTCCATATTTGTGGCTTCATGGTTTGATAGGGTACATACCGCTGACTGTGGCCTGACCCAGAGTCAGACAAACAATTGTCTCCTGGCCTGCGCAATGGTCTCTCCACCAAACGCTCATGACGACGATCACTGTAGTCATGCTCAGCTCGGGAGCGACTCTCACAATAGCTGCGAGAGTATGCAGCAGTCGTTGATTTAAAAGCTTCATATTTATGTTACTTTTTGTTATTTGACCTAATTTCTCTAATAAAAATTGATTGAGTTATAGGGAAAAGAGAACATTCAGAACATATTCATGCTATTTTTTCTTTGAACACATGAAAATACATTTCGATATTGGATTGTACAGAATTTACTATACACCTGGTATATTAGTATATTAAAATTCAACTTTTATGTTTTGCAGTATAAGTAAAAAATGCACGTGATTTTAAGAGTTATGTTTAGATTATAACTGTTAAGCCCCGCTCCCCTAGCGTCCGACCGGGGTTGCTGAACGGATGTTATGGACACGTGTCTATTCATTTTAGACAACCCGACGTGTCTTATTACTGGTCCCGAAAGTCGACGGATGCAATCCTTCTGTGAAATACCAATCCACCCATATCCACATATTTCTACTTATAATCATGCATACATGGGAAATGAAAATGGAGGGGATGAGCAATTGAGATTACTCAGGGAAGTGAATGTAGACCAGCCTTCCCTCATGTCACTCTACACTACTCGATGCGGGAAAGAGGGCTGGCTAGCCACTACAATCAAACAATGCCACTTATAATTTCCTAATATTCATTATTGGTACATATCTATCAACCTGACGATCATTCATTGCACGAACTCAGCCATTTCTATCATAAACTCAACCGACCCGACTGACTCGACAACTCAACTCCAAGTAACATATACGTATGGACCTACGGCTCGCTTCACAGACATCCCATCTCGTGACGGCCCACCCTGGGAGATCTTACGTCAACATTTGTCTCCCAGCTCTTAGATATCTATCTAAGTTGCAGCTCGTTGGCCCCTTCCGGCTCTGTGTGCCACCCCAGTCATAATAGCCATAATTGTTTCCGACTCGATCTTAGGTTCCATCACATTTTCTATCCCGCCTTTTGCGGTCACCGAATTTACACAGTCTTTCTCATTACTTCCCGTGGGTACCTCATGTTAGGCTACTGTCCTCTTACGCTTAGGTTCCGTCTCATTCACTAGATGCCACCCATTCTCGGTGTCATAATCAATACTCTTCACATTCTCATTCATAACATTTGATACCAATTGTACATCTCATTTACATCCATCTATCAATCACATGTGATATCAATTGTAATATTTGCTATTACCCTAGGTGTGCAGTTCTTTCTAGCAACCTAGATTTCACTGAACAATCATCACATAGATCATAGCAACCAATCACACAAGCAATTATTCATAATCATTCATCCACATCAACACATGGAAGTCCATTAAGTCCTTTAAAATAGTGTGAAGGTTCTTATGCAACATCATCCATTCATCACACCCTAGCAATCATCATGATCTAGCAACCTAACTTCAAACATGGTCTAATAAGACCTAAATCCAACGTAGAGGAGTATAGAGATCATTTGAATCACCTCACCTTAGCCTAGATCTGGCCACCACCACACCACGTGGCCACCAGCACAACCCGCGGCTACTAGGCAAGGAGAGAGAAAGTACACGGTGAGGAGAAAGAGAGAGAGAGAGAGAAGCAGCGCGAAGAGAGAGAAAGACTTGATGGCCAGGGTTTTGGTCTCTGGGAATTTCCTGCAGAGCTCCGCTTCAGATTTGTAAATGAGACAAAAGAGAAGGGGAGCAGCTCTATTTATAAGAAATTGCAGGGAACCCTTGGTCTTTTTCCCAAAAGGGCCCTACAGAAGCTCATTCCCTCATAAAACTTTTTGGGCCAGGGTTCGGGCCGTTACAATTCTTCCTCTATTAATTGAAATTCATCCCCAAATTCCAAGCCCCAGACTTCAAACTTAACGGCCAAAAATGGATTCACACAATCACACATTAATCAAGGGACACATACAAGGCAAAAACAACTTTGCTCGGGATCTTTTAAAACCAAAGAATGAATATAATAAATGAAATGGAGTAGGACAACAATAGTTTAGAAAGCTCAAGGCGTCTGTACAATCACAGAATGCCTACATAAATGGAAAAACACCAAAGCCAACAATCAAATAATGAAACAAATAGAAAAGCATGTTTCCTACTCCTATGAAATGATCATAAGGCCTCAGCTAGCCATAATGATGTGGAGAGACACGATCGGCCTCTGATCCAGGACCAACCACCCTGGCACAACCAGCTGCAGGCTCCGGGTCGTCATCTTCTGGCTATGGGTCCTCCTCTGGATCATCATAGGGAGCATTTTGAACATCATCATCCATCTTCGCGAACCACTCCTCCGCGGCTATCGCTTGCCCTGCTATCCTCTTTACCAGCGCGAATTACAGAGGGCCAGGGCACCATCTAGCTTGTCCTGAATGTCCTTGCGGAGCCCCGCCTTAAACAGCCGGCACCACTCTTCCACAGGCTTTGGTTTGCACCTTTTTGCTGTATCCAGGAACTCTTCCAGGTAATCTACCACCGTGTGTGGCTTTTGAACCTTCTGAACCAAGACATCACACCTACACGGCTCCGGGCTCCCGTTGGAGGTGTCTTCATATGGGACCGATGACTTTCGCGGACGTCCCTGTTTCTTCTTAGGCGGCTCCCCAAGAGGCGGCACTGGAACCCACTCCATACCGGGCTCCGGCTTCTCATTCTTTGGACGGCCCTCTCCTCGCTTGGCTGGTATCACCTCTGGCTCAGACTCAGATGACTCTGGAAGGAACTAAAGATTCTCACGCATCGAGTCCTCCACCGAATCACACTGTGGGGTCTTGC
Organism: Brassica napus; assembly: GCF_020379485.1. NCBI lineage: Eukaryota > Viridiplantae > Streptophyta > Magnoliopsida > Brassicales > Brassicaceae > Brassica > Brassica napus. The sequence goes on from NC_063438.1 coordinate 17,107,399, forward strand.
GCTTGGTCCTCATCAATGGATGCCCCATGCAGGTACCACCTTCCCCATTATGGTGCGCCTAGGCTGGACATCTCTCGAAAACGACCGCCCTAGTCCACCTAGCTCATGACTGTCACCATGGTCTTCACCGGCTGACGACGACATCCTGTAAGTGAAGATCCGATCAGAACCATAATACAAGTACATATAGTGGGTGGTTTTGTAAACATTTCACAACTTTTTGGATGCTATAAATTTTTGCAACACTTTTTCTTTAAACCCGATTATTTTTGAAAACGTCAGAAATGCTGACCCCTTTGGATAGTACTTAGGCTTGGGAAAAATTAACCGGAACTGAAAAACCAAACCGTACCGAACCGACATTATCCGATCAGAAACCAAACTAGAAAATATAATAACCCGAACAGTTCCTATCTTAAAATATTATGGGTAACCGGACCGAAACTGAACCGAATTGATAACTGAATGGGTACTTTTGGGTACCCAAAATATAATTAATACATATTTAAATGATGTTATAAATCCAAAAAATATTTTGTTACATTTGAACTAAATACTAAAAAAATCATATTTCATTAGTTATAGTTTTAAAATTAAACAATATTTTATAAACTTTAACGTTCTAAAAAAAATGTATATTTCAAGTATTTTCTGGGTTATTCGGATACTTTTTATTTGGGTAGTTTGGTTACTTTTGGGTAAATTGAGTACAAAAGTAACCAGAACCGAATCAGACCCGATAATGTTTGGGTAGTTACCGGTTCCTGATGTAATTATCCGATCTGAACCGAAACCGAACCGATCCGAACCAATTTTTGGGCGGCTCCTGTTTGGTTACCTGAAGTCCAAAACCGAAAAATCCGAAACCCAAATTAACCAGACCGAAACCGAACCAAAACCGAATGTCCAGGGCTAATAGTACTAATGGATCTTAACCTGGATCTTCAGGCATGCATTGATATAAAAAGATTTGAATTTTGTCTTACGTGCATACAAGTGATGGGAAACTAAATCCAAGGGCTAAGTAAGGAATCTTTACTGACTATCCTGAAGGAATTAAAGGATACAAGATATGGATTCTGGAAGATCATAAATGCATCATAAGTCGAAATGTGAATTTAGAGAAGAGGTTGTGTTCATGACCTTGAAACATGAAAGTGAAGACAGCTCAATATTAGACAGTCAAACTTTTACCATCAAGGTTTCTAGCTGTTGAAATGCCAAGTCCTCGTGAATAAGAAGAACCAATAAATTTAGGACAATGTCCTAGTGAGGATAACAATGAAAATGTTGAAGTCCAAGGTGAGTCGGCTACCGGTGGGAGGATACCAACTAGCCAGACAGAGAAAGGAGAAGTACAAGACTGTCAGCTAGACTAGTTGACTACGACTGGAGATGTCTGATGAAGAAAATGAATTTGCCTAACTATTGTGTCTTATTGTAGAAGATGGAGGTAAAGAACCATCTTCTTATCAAGAAGCAATGGAAGATGAAGACAGTGACAAGTGGACCGAAGCAGCAAATGAAGAAATGATGTCATTGAAGAAGAATAAGAGACATGGGATCTAATTGACAGACCCAAGAGTCAGAGGGCTGTTGGATATTCAAGAGAAAACTTTGGATACCAGGCGTTGAACCTCCTAGATACAAAGCGAGGTCAGTTACCAAGGGTTATTCGCAGAAGGATGGGATAGACTACAAAAAAATCTTTGCACCAGTGGTCAAACACATATCTATAAGATACATCTTGTCTGCAGTGGTTCACTATGATATGGAGCTGCAACATATAGACGTAAAAACAGCCTTTCTGTATGGTCATTTTGGAATATATTGTAATGGAGCAGCCTGAAGGATTCGATGATAAGAAGTATCCTGAAAAGGTATATTTGCTAAAAGGGTCACTCTATGGTTTAAAACAATCACCACGTCAGTGGAACATAAGATTCGATGATTTTATGATCAAGACCTAGTATAGTAGAAGCGAGTATAATCATTGTGTATACTAGAAAGAGGTGGATCAAGACTCATGGGTATATTCGATGCTTTATGTGGATGATGAACGAATTGCATTACGGAGCAAGAGTGACGTTCAGAAGCTCAAGGAGTTACTCAAAAGCGAGTTTATGATGAAAAACATAGGCAATGGTAAGAAAGTACTGGGAATGGAGATTGAGAGGAATAGACAGAAGGGTTGTTTGTGGATCTCTCAAGAAGGATATCTAAGGAGGGCTGTCTCCAATTTTCATATGGATCAAGCCAAGTCTGTGGCCACATCGATGGGTGCTCATTTCAGTTTGAAGTCAGCTGCAGGCAAGGAGTTTCAGTAAGAGTTTGAAGAGATGAAAGATGTTCCTTATCAAAGTGCAGTTGGAAATATAATGTACTCCATGATATGAACTAGGCCTGACTTGGCTTATCCAATTGGATTGGTTATTCGTTTTATGAGCAAGCTACTGAAGAAACACTAGAAAGCGGTTAAATGGATTCTCAGATATCTTCAAGGAACGCTGAATAAACGGTTATGTTTCAAGAATAGTGGGGAGTTTGTAGTTAAAGAGTATTTTGATTAGGATTATGGTGGAGACAGGGATAACATAAATTCAGTAAATGGCATAGTATTTACTGCAGGAGGCAACACTATCAGTTGGAGGTCTCAGCTTCAAAAGGTGGTAGCGCTTTCAACAACAGAGGCCGAGTACATATCATTGTCTGAATCCATCCGAGAAGGGATTTGGCTGAAAGGTTTTGCTAAAGAACTAGGTTTTCTTCCAGACTCGGTGGAGATATATTGTGACTCTCAAAGCACTATTGCTTTGTCTAAGAATGCGGTTTTTCACGAGAGGATGAACACTACAAGAAAACACAAGTTTGGCGATGAAACTTAACGAAGAAAACTAATCCTCGTAAATTTACGTCGACTTTACGAGGTACTTACGAGGAAATATAAAATAAGTATTAATTCCTCGTAAAATAACGACGAAATGATTTCATCGTAAAGTCGATGTAATGTCACGTGGCTTTTACGAGGAATACGCTTTCCTCGTAAACTCGACGTAAATGTAGCGTGTACGTTACGAGGAAATATTTTACGTCTACTTAGCGAGGAAATTTTAAATACACCAACTTTATAGTTGTAACACGTTTTTTTTCGGCCACCTAACTAAATTTCGTCGTAAACTCCTAGGAAAATTACAACTACCAGATTCAAAAATTTCCTATAAATATGGATGTTTGAACATCATGTTAAACACACCAACAAGAAAACAAAATGTCGGGCTCCGGGAATATTTTCGAGTTGTGGAGGTGGATGTATATGCATAGAGATGCTAATGGGAGAGTGACGAAAAAAAATACCTTGTGGGGCTGGAGACATTTATGCATCAAGCAGATTCCACACTGCTCGCCCAAGAAAGTGGTAAGATGTTATGTTCTTGTCGGAAATGCAACAATTCGAAATTGGCAAATCGTGAAAATGTTTGGAAGCATTTAATAAATAGAGGTTTCACGCCAAATTACTATATCTGGTTTCAACATAGAGAATGTTATAGTTATGATCAGAATGAAGCTAGTAGTAGTAATAGCAATTTTCAGGAAGAACCGGTTGATCATCATTTGCATAACGAACATAGTTACCATCGGGAGGAGCATATGGTAGATTATGATAGGGTTCATGAAATGGTAGCTGATGCATTCGTAGCTCATGATGAAGATGAAGAACCTAATATAGATGCAAAAAAGTTTTATGAAATGTTAAATGCGGCGAATCAGCCACTTTACAGTGGTTGTAGAGAATGTCTCTCAAAATTGTAGTTAGCTGCTAGAATGATGAATATTAAAACTGATCACAATCTACCTGAAAGTTGCATGAATAAATGGTCAGACTTGTTTAAAGATTATTTGTCGGAAGACAATGTGTTTGCTGATTCTTATTATGAGATTCAGAAACTGGTTTATAGTCTTAGGTTGCCTTCGGAGCTAATTGATGTTTGCATCGACACTTGCATGATCTACTAGGGAGATGATGAGAAGTTAGAAGAATGTCGATTTTGCAAGAAGCCACAATTCAAGCCGTAAGGATGTGGTACCTACCAATTACAAACAAATTGAAAAGATTGTACCAATCAGAGTAGACTGCTGGAAAGATGAGATGGCATGCCGAGCATACTCAGACAGATGGTGAGATGACTCATCCATCATATGCAAGAGCCTGGAAACATATTAACAAAGTACATCCGGATTTCGCTACCAATAGCCGGAATGTGTATCTCGGATTATGCACAGATGGATTTAGTCCATTCGGAATGTCAGGCAGACAATATTCATTGTGACCAGTCTTTCTTACGCCATACAACCTGCCACCAGAGATGTGCATGCAATGGGAGTTGCCATACAACATGGTTTGAATCATCCAAAAAGGTCTCTGAATGTTTTCCTACAACCACTGATAAAAGAGTTGAATGATTTGTGGTCAACAGGGGTGAGGACGTATGACTGCTCAACGAAGACGAATTTTACGATGCGAGTGATGCTTTTGTGGACCATAAGTGACTTTCTTGCCTATGGGATATTGTCTAGATGGACTACACATAGGAGATTAGCTTGTCCATATTGTAATGGAACGACAGATGCGTTTCAACTGAAGAATGGTAGGAAGACAAGTTGATTCGATTGTCACCGTCGATTTCTTCCCATTAGCCATCCGTACCGAAGAAACAAGAAATTGTTTAGGCACAAAAGGGTTATGAGAGACACTCCTTCTCCATATCTAACTGGAGAACAAATTGAAGCGTAAATCGACTAATATGGAGCTAACGAAACAGTTCGTTGTGGTGGTAATTGACATGTCCCTCGTAATACCTGATTCTTACGATGTTCATCACAACTAGCACAAGAAGAGTATATTTTGGGAGTTGCCATATTGGAAGGATCTTCTTCTGCGCCACAACCTCGATGTGATGCATATAGAGAAAAATTTCTTTGAGAACATCATGAATACAATATTGAATATCGCAGGGAAGACAAAAGACAACATAAAATCGAGGTTGGACTTGCCGGATATTTGCTCAAGACGTGAGTTACATATAAAAATCAATGGACAAGTGACCGTTACGATATTCAGATTATTTTCAGAAAATAAAGTCGGTGTTGTTCAACTGGGTGGCATAAGAAGTGAAGTTCCCCGATGGGAATGTTTCAAATCTCTCTAGATGTGTTGAAAAGGGTCAAAAGTTCTTCAGGATGAAGAGTCATGATTGTCATGTCTTTATGCAACGACTACTTCCCTTTGCATTTGCATAGCTACTTCCAACAAACGTAAATGAAGCACTTGCAGGTAGTATATTATAACGCAGTAATTTTATAATGGTTTAGATTGCAATAATATATGACTAATAATGTGTGTAATTTTTGGAATATACAAGGCATTGGAGCATTTTTCAGGGATCTGAGCACACACACTCTTAAAGAAGAAGTCGTGCAACAGCTTCAAGAGAACATTCTCATCTTATTGTGCAACTTAGAGAAGATATTTCCTCAGGGATTTTTTGACGTCATCGATCATCTAGCTGTCCACCTCCCATACGAGGCATTGCTTTGTAGACTTATACATTACGGATGGATGTTTCAGTATGAGCGAGCCATGAAATATTTGAAGGGAAAAGCAAAGAACCTCGCAAAAGTTGAAGGTTCTATAATTGCTGGAAGTTTCATGGAAGAAACTTCTCACTTCACATCGTGCTATTTTGTGTTAAAAGTACGTACCCGGAAAAGAGCTCCAAGAAGATATGAGGATGGTGGTGTCGCACGAACATATGCAGTTGCTGGTGTTCTAGACATCTTTAGCCAGATTGGGCAACTCGGTGGAAAATCAAAAGCGGTTTGGTGGTCGAGTGAAGAAGATGCTCATAGTGCACACACTTATATTCTACTCAATTGCGAAGATCCATTGATGCGTTATTTTGAAAGGTAACATATATGGACACTTTTAAACACATATAAGTTTAGATTATATAATTACCAAAAATTAATTAATATAAAATGTGATTTTACAGTCTGTTTGTTTCTCAAGTCGAAGAAACATTCCCAGGTATATCCACAAGTGACGTAGACAAAAGGAAAGATCAACACTTTATTAAGTGGCTGAAAAATCAGGTATTAACTCAAACTCTTAATTTTTTCAGGTCGATCAAACTCTTTTTTCATACATGATCTGTATTTCAACGTTCTCTTTATTTTTGCAGGTTGATTATGACGACGATGCAGATTATCCTAATTGGTTACAGGAAGTAATTCAATCTCCACTTGTAAAGGTCACCACATCACAGATGTATTTCACTCGAGGTACTTTTCACACATATGAGTATGGTAACCAGCGGGCGACCAGTAACTATGGAATATGTGTGAAAGAGGAAACAGATTTCTACGGGATCTTGACGGAGATTATTGAAGTCGAATTCTCAGGGATATTGAAGCTGAAATGCGTCCTCTTCGAATGTGAATGGTTCGACCCCGTCTTCAACAGAGGTGTTCGGTTTAACAAATTTGGTGTAGTGGATGTCAATGGTGGATGAAGGTACAACCAAATTATTTTCTTGCCATACATGAGCAAAATAAATTAATTTCTACATTTTCTTTATTCTTTGCAGGTACAACAAATTTGAGCCTTTCATCTTAACTTCACAAACAGACCAAGTTAGCTTCCTTCCATACCCTCAGATGAGAGAATCGAGAATAAATTGGTTAGCTGTGATCAAAGTTACACCTCGAGGACGAATCATCAGTGGAGAAGAACCACCATTGCAAGAAGAACATATAAATGAAGTCGAAGAACCTGAACAAGAAATTGATGACATCCTTCTCATTGATCCGCATAATCATGAGTACGAGGATGTTACCGACGATGCCACTGACAAAGCTTTTGAAGACGAGTTTAATGAAAATGATGCTGTTTCTAGTGATGACGAGAATGTTGATGTATCCGATTGATGTATTTGTTTTTAATAAGATTGATTTTCAGACTTAATGCATGAAAAACTATTTATATAATTTGATTTTGTGTAAGGTTATGGGAGTTTGTATTATAAATAAGAGATTAATTGAGATTATAAGTTGAGGAATTGTGGTTTTAGAATTTCGGGTTTGGAATGGAAAGAATAGATTGAGGTTAAAGGGAAGATGGGTTTGGGGTTTGAAATATATATGAAGTAGAAGATAAGGAAGATGGGGTTTGGGGTTTGGGGATTGGAGTTTTGGATTTTAGGGATTTAAACATAATCCTCGTAATGTCCTCGTAACATAACGAGGAAATAACGCCGAAGTTAAAAAATAAAGAGCGCTGGACTCGTTAATTTCATGTAAGCCTAAATCGTCGTAAACACCTCGTAACCGGAGAACGGGGCCTTGCTATTTCCTCGTAGAATAAAAACAAGCGGCCTCGCTAATTCCTCGTAAATTAACGACCAATTTGCCGTTGTAAAATGAAAAAAGAAGAGAAGAAAGATACTGGAATCACAGGTGGGAAGAAACAAGGCGAGACCTACGTAAGTCTAGCCCACATGTGTTCCAGTATTTTCTTCTACTTCTTTTTTTTCAAATATTTCTAATTTGGGAAGCAAACTGGTGAGTAATTGTTTCTGATTTGAGAAGCAAATCGGTGAGTTTATGTTTGATTTGAGAAGCAAACTGGTGCATATTTATAGGAAATTGTGAAAGGTTTTACGACCAATTAGCTTCGTCTCATTCCTCGTAAGTAAAAACGCGGGCCTCGCTAATTCCTCGTAAATGAACGAGGAAGTTATGAGGAAACTCAACAAGGGCCTCGCGAGTTCCTCGTTAAAGGGAAGATGGGTTTGGGGTTTGGAATATATGAAGTAGCAGATAAGGAAGATGGGGTTTGGGGTTCGGAATATATGAAGTAGCAGATAAGGAAAATGGGGTTTGGGGTTTGGAATATATGAAGTAGAAGATAAGGAAGATGGGGTTTGGGATTTTGGATTTTAGGGATTTAAACATAATCCTCGCTATTTCCTCGTAAAATAACGATGGAATAACGACGAATCCTTAAAACATAAAGAACGCAGGACTCGTTAATTCCACATAAGCACAATTTGTCGTAAAAACGTCGTAATAGGAAAACGCGGGCCTCGCTAATTCTTCGTACACAAAAACGGGGGCCTCGCTAGTTCCTCGTAACTTTACGAAGAAATTACGACGACTACTAATTTCTTATATATACACGCGAGCTTCTCACTTCCATTTTGTCTCCACTTCCTCTCTCTTTCGTAGCAATGGTATGTACTCTCTCTATTTCCTCTCTTATTTGATTAGTTTAGGATAGATTAGGTGGTTAGTGTAGGGAATTTATATAGGTTTACTGATTTTATATTAATTAGTGTTGATTAGGTGGTTAATGTAGGGAATTTAGCTACGTTTATAGAATTTGTTATTTATAGAATTTGTTAATTACTGTTAATGTTATTTTTAAAAATTAATTTTTTTTCAGACGGTTCGAAGGAACAGACTTAGTCTCTATTACAGAGAAATGTTCGGTGAGCCTTGTAGTCGTTTAGACCCGTCTTCTTCAGCTCCCGGTTCTTCGGATCCGGCGACTGTCCCCGAGACTCAGTCTTCTCAGAGAGTCTCTCGGTCGCCTTCTTCTAGTGCCTCATGTGCCTCCTCTGATGGCTCCTCCTGTGCCTCCTCCGATGGCTCCTCCGATGCCTGCCGAGATTCATCCCGATTTGATGGTGCCTCCGAGTGCTCTTTACTTGCAGTACACTGCCGAGGACCTTCTCCGTCTGCCAGGCAGAGAAGGTTTACCAGTCATAGACCCCGACCGACCGGACGGAACTTTGCGGTATGTTACATTAATTATTATTTTTAATTCTTTTAAAATTCTTTTATACCATTAATAAATAATTTATTCTTTAAAATTTTTTTTTCAGGTTTGGGATTGACGGATGTCTAGCATCGGACGTAACCGACACGATCAAAGGTTACTTCTTCATGGCACATCGGAACTGGAAAAAGACGCTGATCTACGTCAGAAAGACGTGGTTCAAAATTTACGCTGTAAGTTACTATTAATTAATTATATATACTTTAATTTTTTCATGATTTATATTTTTTAAACTAATTATTAATTTAATTTTTTTTTACAGCAAAAATATCATTGGTCTATGGGGGTCAATGAGAGGGTGCGGAAAGCGTTTTACGCGAAGGCGAAAGTTCGCTTGTTGGACACGGTCTCCAACTGGAAGAGTGACTGGATCGTGAAGGGGTATGAGTGTGACAAATCCGCTGAGCTCACCACGGATGTGTGGGATGGCCTTATCCGTTATTGGCGGGATCCTGACGCCATTAGAATCGTCCAGTCTTGCTCTGCCTCCCGTAACACGGTAGATGAGCACGGCTACGGGCCGATGTTTCACTCTACGGGCCAAAAACCCCACGCCGGTGTCCGTTTCGAAATGGTAATTAATTAATTAATTTTTTATATATATATATATATATATATATATATTCTAACTTTCTTAAAAGTTTTTTAGGCCAAAGAGACGGGACAATTCCCGTCTCTTTTGCAACTTTACGAGAGGTCCCACAAGAACAAGACAGGTCAATTTCTAGATGGCAAGTCCGAGCAAATCTTCAACGACTTGGTTGCTCAGGTTGACGACCGCCAGACCCAGCTGACCCAGCAGTCCACCGACGGATTACCCGTCACCTTATCCACACTTGAAGTGGATAAGATTTACGAGGAGGTAAATTTTTTAAAATTTTAATTTTTTTTTATTATTCATTTAATTTAACTTTAAATTTTTACTAACAATATTTATTTTTTGTTTTTAAGGTTGTCCCTAAGAAAAAGGGACGTACGTTGGGGACTGGTTCCGTCAACGATGTTCCTAGACCGACATCGTCTTATATTCAGACACGGGAAGATGAAGTTACTCAGCTGCATAGAGAGTCCACTCAGCTGCGTAATGAGTTGGACTCGACACGATCTGCGTTCGCAGCTCGTGTGGGTGGAGTCGAGGGCTTCTTGAACGTTATAGCGGCCACAAATCCGGAATGGGAGTCCTTGTTGAGGAACATACGACGACAAAATTCCATTCCAGGCGAGTCATCATCCGACACACATGCCGAGGCAGATGTAGAGAGGAGGAGTGATGAATTCTACTGGGCGATGAACGACTCTTAGTTTTTTTTCGGTTGTTGTATTATAAATTCAAAAATTATTTATATATAAAATAATTTTGTATTGATTTTTTTTTTAAAAAAATTAATTTTATTAATAAATTAAATAGTTTTAATTATTTTTTAAATTATATTTTTAAATTCTGTAAAATTAGAAAACGAAGTAAATTTATAGCTAATTTACGACTTATTTACGTGGAAAATGTAAGAAGAAATGACGAGGAAGGTTAAACGAGTATTTTACGAGGAAATACTTTCGAGGTATTTACGTGTACTTTACGAGGAAATACTTTCGAGATAAATACATATAGTTTACGAGGAACTCTTTTCGAGGTATTTACGAAGAAACATAGTGACATTCTTACGTGGAATATTTACGTGGTTTTTACGACGAAATGATGTACTTCATCTGTACGACGAAAATTTTTCCTCGCTAAATTACGACAAATTAGCGAGGAAACATGTGTTACGATGAACGAGTAACGACGAAACGTTTTTCCTCGCTAATTCCTCGTAAAGCCTCATTTACGACAAACTCACGAGGAATACCGCCGTCGTTAAACTTGTGTTTTCTTGTAGTGGAAGCACATGGTTATGAGTATCATTTTGGAAGAGACATAATCAGAAAAGGAAAAGTTAAAGTATTAAAGATACCTACAGCTTACAATCCTGCAGACATTTTCACAGAAGTATTGCGAGTTTATAATTTGAGAGAAGCATTGAAGATGCTTCAGATTGGTAAAGAATAAAGAGTGACCTAAGGGCATCCGGTAAAGGATGTAGGAGGATTCAGTAAAGCATTATGGTGTTCGATTTTTTAATGCAAGGAGGTTGTAGAGGTTGATCTAGGCCTAAGGTGGAGCATTGAAGTATTATGGTCACTAGATCAAGCATTATGATGGTGTACGAGTACGAAGATTCTAAGCGAAATGATTACCTGAGTATTAGCTAAGTGTTGAAGAGACTCTAAATGAGTCAGAAGGTTTGTAATACACTAAGATTTGGCTGATACACGTGTCTTTATCTCTCAGGCTAAGCGTGTGTTTCCCACGTGTGTATATGACCGGTATGTAAGGTCATTAGCTTTACTCTTGAGCTGATTAGGATAATCATCTTGTTAGTTCATCAGCCGAGAGAGAGAGATCGTAAGAGACTGTATCATCCAACTCCAAGTGTAACGGAGCTCGCTTGTGAGCAGTTTAGTGTACTGCTGGTTCAATCCAAGATTTGGTGAGATATAGCGGTCCTTCTTCGTTAACGGAGGGGTGCGGTGAACAATGGGTTAACAAATCCTGTATATTCATTTTTGTCTTATGATCAAGAATCGATTCAAGTAGATAGAAAGATAAGGTCAAGATTCATTCTATCTTTCACATCAAGGCTTTTGATTTAATTATTGGAATAACATAAGAGAGATAAATAAATATATATATATATATATATATATATATATATATATATATATATATTTATTTATTTATTTATATTTATTTATATATGAATAATAAGTAATAGAGGAAGACAAATGTAATGAAAATATTTGTGTTTCATTACTATTTGATGGATTAGGCCCATCAAATAAACACATTATTTGTGAATTATTATTTGAAGGCATACTATAATCATACCCGTGTCTTGATCAGTATAAGAATAATTTAATTTTGTATTGTTCTTCACTTTTTCTATTAGTAGATAACCGAAGGTACGTTTATAAGACGTTGGCTTAGTTGTATATGACGACGTCGGTTTAGTTTAAGTACTTCGGTGCACTTTATTAAGTAGCATATAAATCATTGTAACATTTTTGAAAAAGTCCAAAAGTTAATGATAAAAATAGGATCCTAAATTAATAGATTAGATTATAAAAACACTTGATTTTTATTTGTGGTTGAAGGGTCGAACATGTGTTAGAAATATTCTCTTTAAAAGCACGTTGGAAGCTTGCGATTCCGTTTTGGAATCACGCTTCCATTCGTTATTCTTGGGTTCACCTCCTAGGGTGAATCTCTAAGTTCACCAACCAATATGATTTCATTATTTCAAATTCGATATCTTTTAAAAAAAGAAATAAAATATTGTCAAGTCATATTATGTTTTTAAAATAAAAAGAAAAAAAATAGTAGTTACAAAAAAAAAATTTATTTTAAAAAATATTGTTAACGTCGTCAGCAAAACACTAAACCCTAAATCCTAATCCCTAAACCCTAAATCCGAAACTCTAAACCTTTGGGAAAATCCTAAACCCTTGGGTAAATCCGAAATCCTTAGGTAAACCCTAAACCCTTGGATAAATCATAAATTCTAAATCAAAAGCACTAAACACTAAAATCCTAAACCCTTGAGTGTTTTAGTGTTTAGTGTTTTTGATTTAGAGTTTATGATTTATCCAAGGGTTTAGGGTTTAGGCATTAGGATTTAGGGTTTAGTTTTTTTCTGATGACGTTAAAAATATTTTTTTGTAATTACTACTATTTTTTTATTTTAAAAACATAATATAACTTGACAATATTTTGTTTCCTTTTATAAAAAATATCAAATTTGAAATAACATAATTCTATTGGATGGTGAACCTACCCTAGGGGTGAACCCAAGAATAAGTATTACGACGCATTGGTTCGGAAATAAAGGAAAAGAAGAATAACCGCTCGTTATTTTACCGGAGGCAGAAGAACACTAGTAAAAACATTTTGACATAGCCACGGTGTTGTCACAGAAAAATCCTGGCTAAATCAAAATGATCACGTTTTAGCCTAGATTTAGAAATAGCGGTGATAAAAGAAAGGGAATTTGCACTAGATAACAAAAAAAAAATATAAATTAGCTAACAGGTAATGGTACTGTATAAATTATGGTAATACCAAGAGTGCCCCTAATATACGACCTGTTACACTTTACACGTGAGCTGAAGACACTGTTTATTACCACAAATGCAAAGAAACTGAGGAGAGAAAGAGAGAGAGTGTGATAATAATGCAAAGAATCAAGAATGCTCAACTACTATTTTTCTTTCCTGCAAAAACCCAAAGCGCTTAGATACATTTTATATGTTAAAAGATCGTCTCGTTTTAAAAAGTTAAACTCATTCTCTAGTTGTGTCTAAAATTTATAGAATTTATAACCGGTTATAGGTCTGATGTTTTGGTTTTATAGAATTTATAACCGGTTACTGATTCCAATATGAACTTCATGCAACATATGTGTCTAATATAGGATCGCAATAAATTATTGCTCCTAAATCCGGTTTCAATATGTATGTACGCCAACTATGTCAAATTATAACCGGTTTCCCCTAATATACGACTTGTTACACGTTACACGTGAGCTGAACACACTGTTAATTACCACAAATGCAAAGAACTGAGGAGAGAAAGAGAGAGAGAGAGTGTGATAATAATGCAAAGAATCAAGAATGTTCAACTACTATTTTTCTTTCCTGCAAAAATCCAAAGCGCTTAGATACATTTTATATGTTAAAAGATCGTCTCGTTCTAAAAAGTTAAACTCATTCTCTAGTTGTGTCTAAAATTTATAGAATTTATAACCAGTTATAGGTCTGATGTTTCGGTTTTATAGAATTTATAACCGGTTACTGATTCCAATATGAACTTCATGCAACATATGTGTCTAATATAGGATCGCAATAAATTATTGCTCCTAAATCCGGTTTCAATATGTATGTACGCCAACTATGTCAAATTATAACCGGTTGCCCCTAATATACGACCTGTTACATGTTACACGTGAGCTGAACACACTGTTAATTACCACAAATGCAAAGAACTGAGGAGAGAAAGAGAGAGAGAGAGTGTGATAATAATGCAAAGAATCAAGAATGTTCAACTACTATTTTTCTTTCCTGCAAAAATCCAAAGCGCTTAGATACATTTTATATGTTAAAAGATCATCTCGTTCTAAAAAGTTAAACTCATTCTCTAGTTGTGTCTAAAATTTATAGAATTTATAACCAGTTATAGGTCTGATGTTTCGGTTTTATAGAATTTATAACCGGTTACTGATTCCAATATGAACTTCATGCAACATATGTGTCTAATATAGGATCGCAATAAATTATTGCTCCTAAATCCGGTTTCAATATTTATGTACGCCAACTATGTCAAATTATAACTGGTTGCTCCTAATATACGACCTGTTACACGTTACACGTGAGCTGAACACACTGTTAATTACCACAAATGCAAAGAACTGAGGAGAGAAAGAGAGAGAGAGAGAGTGTGATAATAATGCAAAGAATCAAGAATGTTCAACTAATATTTTTATTTCCTGCAAAAACCCAAAGCACTTAATTACATTTTATATGTTAAAAGATCGTCTCGTTCTAAAAAGTTAAACTCATTCTCTAGTTGTGTCTAAAATTTATAGAATTTATAACCGGTTATGGATCTGATGTTTCGGTTTTATAGAATTTATAACCGGTTACTGATTCCAATATGAACTTCATGCAGCATATGTGTCTAATATAGGATCGCAATAAATTATTGCTCCTAAATCCGGTTTCAATATGTATGTACGTCAACTATGTCAAATTATAACCGGTTTTCTACATATATTGCTCTTCCTCTCCACTTGCAATCAAAATACATTTTGTTCTTCAACCTCGGTAACAGGTAAACATTTTCGTCTCAGTTCGAGGAGAATATTGGCAACACAGCACAATTGTTACATGGTTATGCAAATATTTAAAAATAATGCATAGATCTGCAATTACCACAAGAAATTTGTATATTCAGCTAAATAGGCCTAAAAGAAAAGTGTGGTCAAAACCATATAGTTTTTTCTAGCCACAAACCTATAGCCACACATTTTTCCAACCAAAAATCGTGGCTATTTTCTTTAGAGCCACAATTTCTACCTCTGTAGCCATGATTTTTCTGTGGTTATGCTGTCTTTTTGTCAAAACTTTTTAGTATTAGAAGGAAAGTATGACCCGATGACCAAAAAACAAGAACATAAGACTGGTTTCCTACTTTAAACAGGAAGAATGATTTCATCAATTAAGTATCCTCAACACTACTCAAAATTTAATATTTCTAAGTTATTTTAAGTTTTTGTGTCGAGCATAACTAATTAAAGATTTATAAATTAGTGTTATAAAGTAATATATAATGATTTATAAATTAGTTTTAAAGGTTTACAAATTGATTATAAGAGTTTTAATTAAACAATGAATGAATGATAATAAAAGTTTAAAAATGTAACTATTTTTAGAGACAAAACCCTTTAATTATTTTTGAATAGGAAGAAAACCATTCAAATAAGTTTTAATATTGAAAACAATCAGATTTATTTCTTTAATGTATACTACCCTCTGTCTAAAATACCAAGACAAAAGGTGACAAACATTAACGCGATTTTCTTCTTCAAACTTTTAGCTGAAAGGTTGTTTTATGATTCATTTTTAGTTCAGGGGTTTTATTACGAAAAATCCTAAATTAAATAAATCAACATGATATAATTAGCTTAAAAATGTATGTAAGTGTTGCGGATATAATTAATTTGTTGGACTTAGCACAATAGTTGAAGGTCTCGCATGATTGATTCTAACCCGGGTTTTTGTCCAAAAAAAAAAAACGGGTAAGAATTAACCTATCCACTCTCATAAAATGTAATGTTTTTAAAATTATTTATTATTTTAAATATAATATCTAAAAATGTTTATGGTATTAGCACAGTAGTTGAGGATTCTATGATTTATAGCTCTAGCATCTAACCAAGGTTCAAATCCACTTTTTCCACTCTCACGGAAAATTAGTCATTGTCTGTGGAAGCTTGGTATTAGTTCGTGTATTGAATTTGAATTAATTTAGTAGTGGTGTATGTATTTGCACAGTGCATATGTGACAAGACTATTAATGTAAAAATTAACCGATTTTCTCTATAAATAATCGGTTGAAACAAGTCATGGACTGTAGATTATTATTATTATTTTTTTTTTTTGGTCAAAATCATGGACTGTAGATTATTATTCCCTTTTTATACCGATGAATAGGTTGAAACAAGACATATAAGCAGATGTAATGTGAGATGGTGTGCCTGTAAAAAAAATTTACTTATCTTACAACATTTATTACGGCTTCGCTTTGACCTTATATTACATACTACCAATTTACTCCAGTACTCTCCCTTGTAATGTTGATCGAAAAGAGTATTCATATTTCTTGATTGTAAATGCTTAACTCTGCATGTGTTTCCTTGTAACGTTGGGTGAGGTATGTCGAACATTTGATCGCTGGATATCTATACAAGCATCAAAATCATTTATAAAAATTTGTTTACCACTCAGACGTCTCAGTAACACAAAGATAAAGTCTTACTTGGGAACGTTGCTTTCGGACTTGCAAGTTGGGAGACACTCCACCAGACATTCATGATTTGGTTCCACGAAAAACGGAATCTGCATTCACAAAACATAGGATGCAACGTCGATGTTATACGCTAGACCTGGTGCTGAACATGTCATAAGCAAAGCATTGAAGCATAAGGCCCTATAGCCATCACGTCCACAAAGATTGTACTGATCAAACACAGGTGGATTAGTAAGAGCCTTACAGAATATCGTTCCTGACCGTTCCCAAGAACCCGATGTAACGTGGATCTGTAAAGTCGAAATGAATGTGAGAAAAGCACCAACTAGAAAATACGACTCACAAATCACAATCAATAGTTGATTAGAAGTATTACTTGAAAAAGCCATTGCTCCAACGTTCCAGCATATCTCCAAGATTCACTATATATGCTCTGTAGACAAAGAAAATAAAGAAATCCACCAAATTGACAAATACTAATACTGATCACATGCTCAGACAAGAAAACATGTAATTAGGCAAACAGTCTTAAGCCAATAATATATCATTCACTCATGACATGGTTAATGGATGATGGACCCAGTGAAGACTATAAACAGAGTTGTTAGTTACCCTTTAATCGCCGGTACATATTCCCACTTCTGAGGCTTGGCGTTCTTATCTTTGCATATCTGTCACCAAGTTTTCGCAGTTTCTCGTAACTAAACCCAGTAGTGTCAAAAGTTATAAGGATAGGATAAAAAAAAAAACTGTGATGCTTTTAGTACCTGGAGGCCCATTACACCATCAGTGGCTAATAGAGTCATCATTCCGTAATCAGTATGTGCTCCACAAGCATATATTCCTTTCGACGGATCAGAAACCCCTAAAGATAAAAAAAAGGTGAAAAAATGTTAGTGACATACAAAGCTTAAGAAATCACATTCCGCTGTAATGTTCATAATAAAATAAATGACCTTCATAATGCAGTAATCGCATAGTTGCAATAGGCTTTCCAAGCATCTCCGGGGTATCAAAGTAATTCGCATCCAAATCAAGTGCTAACGCCAGTAATCTTCCAATATCCTTAGAAACCCTCCTGATATACAAAACGAAACTTTGGGTGATTGTCAAGAACAGAGATGAAGCATAACACAACTAATCCTGTCGAATCAGAAATTCTAAACCTCAGACGAGGACTTACAATGCTTCTTGGTGATATTTCTCCATGGTTTCTCGCCACTGAGGCAATACATCTAAGCCAAGAATAAACGAAAGTTTATT
Organism: Brassica napus; assembly: GCF_020379485.1. Taxonomy (NCBI): domain Eukaryota; kingdom Viridiplantae; phylum Streptophyta; class Magnoliopsida; order Brassicales; family Brassicaceae; genus Brassica; species Brassica napus. The sequence continues at coordinate 17,125,179 of NC_063438.1, forward strand.
CAAAGAAACTGAAATTAACAAAGACAAAACAAAGGAGAAAAACACTAACCAGAATCAGGCCAAGGGTTGGGGCCATAGAATGGTTTATCATAATCAGGATCATCTTTAGGAACTTCAATTCCAATGTAATAACCCTCTTTATGATCTCCTAAAAGAAAACTCAAAGAGATTGATCAATCAATCAACAAAACACCTTTTGATTTTAAACTGATAACACATGCACGAACCATTAACTTGATTCTCAGGATCTAAGATTTCATCAAGAACTGGTGTATAGCCTCGGTGCTTTTCGTTTCTCAGAACTTTCATCTTCTCCTCTAAAGGAAGAGCGAAAAGCTTCTTGCTCTGCTCGAAAACATCATCCATGAACTCCTCGTTTATACCGTGATTGATCACATAGAAAAATCCACAATCCAAACATGCCTGAAACAACAATTCTCACGCTTCATTTGAATATATATATATATTTTTTTAAAGAAAATCTAAATCATCTAATTTTCAGATTAATTAAATAGAAAGGAGAGGGGACCTGTTTGAGGGAAACAACAGAATGATGAAGATCATCGTTGGCGAGATCGATGCAATTAAGAGATGAAACTTGCATGGTTGGGTCTTGCAGCTCCTCTTTCGTGTGATTCTCCATCTCTATCTGTCTCTATTCAGAAGACTAAATGGCGTCGTCCGTTTTTATTCTTCCACCTTTAGTTTTTATAGATGCAGCCGCCACGACAATATTTTACGCAATTCACGGTCGTAAAGGGCATTCGGTAATAATGATCTTTCTACCTGCTCGTTTGCCCCTCTTCGGGTCCAATTTGTATCTTACTGCATGTCCTATTGTTTTTTGGTGGCAGATTAAAATAGTAAAATTTTGTCGGTCCACTAATATATTAGGCATTCCCATAATTCATTACTAATTCTTTTTTGCTTTATTTTTTTCATCCCTCACCAAAACAAAGTGTGTACTAGTTTCCCAGAATCAAAGGGAAAGAACCCTGCGGCATTTACGGCAACGTTTAGGTATGTAAACCAATCATATCCGATGATTGCAAGGGCATTAATCGATGGTCTACAGAATATTACAGATGAGGAAAGTAAAATTGTATCATCAGGCCCCGGCTCGAAACATATTTAAACCCACGGCATAATCAAAAAATTTAGTGCCTTTTCTTGCACGAATAAAAAATTTAGGACATTTTCTTGCAAAAAAATCAAAATTTTAGGATGCCTATGTATAAAAGAAATGTAAAAAAAAAATGTGTGATCCTGTGCAAATGTACAAAATCTGTTATACCGAGAGATGACTTTTGATTGTGCAGACCTAACTAAAGAATCAGCAGTTCCATATTTTACTCTTGGAATGTGAGAAATATTGAAGTTTAGAAAACAGATTTGGAGAGTCTGTATCGCCTCTAATTCTGTTACAAAACTTGGCCAAGCTTAGGGTTCCTTTATCATTACAATCAGGTCTTTGTAATTCCAAAGTTTTGACACATTGAATGTTGGAGTATGCTTTCCATAGACATCTTAGTGCCTCTAATTATGTATGCAAAGCAGCCTCTCGTCTTTTTAAGTTTCGCGTCCCCATGAGTTGAATTTTATCCATCCTATCCATCCAAGCTCATCCGCATCTACGATACTGAGATTAAGAGGTCCATGAACCATCCACCATACAAAAACTACCCAAGGTTAAGACTTGTGGTTCCTCGATGAAATGTTCCTATGGAGATGAGGGTACTGTCTCATTTGCATTGAACCAAGCTTGACATTGACCTTCTGCATACATGACAAGTTTCAAAGGGTCTCTATTTATCCCTTAAATACTTTATCATTTCGAGCCTTACAGATATACAAGATTATCAAAGGGTAATGATCTCTGTCTAAGTCTGAGTCTTCAATTTGTTCTTTCTCCAAATTAGATAATCCAAATAGGCATAAATGCTTAGTAGCTGAAAATTGTCAGGACTAGACATAGTTGTCGATAGAAACCATACCTGTAAAGCTGGTGTGCATATCAGGGTTAGTGGTTTTAATGGGCTGATCCATAAACACTATAATATTAAATCCTAGTTTCGTTAATTTTCTAATGTGATGGGATGGTACCCAAAACTTAAGTATACAACATTAGTATCAAATCAGCTGATATTAAAGTGATAACAGTTACATAGAAACTAGGAAAACGTGATTTCAATCAATCCCAAAGACCCAAAAGGCTAAATGTATCGTTTGAATCCAGATAGAAACCTAAAAGACAAGAAATTAAAATTTTAATTATGTGGCAAGATGATAGATTTTGGTTATCTGTAACTCTTAAGAACAACAAGTACTCCTTTGATTATCAATGTAAACGTTTAGACATTGAATTATGATCTCGAATTACAATCTCATGACAATTGCAACTCTAAACCATTGATCTCATAACAATCGTCAAGTACGGACTCATAGCGTCAAATACTAAGAACATCAACGCATAAAACTAACAAATGAATCTATACTCTTTATTTATCTTCACTCGTGAGCTTCTTCAGCTGAATTCCCACTTAACTGCAAAGCCTCCATCGCACACCGAAGCTTCTATTATTCTTTTAGCTGACTTTAACTCTATGCCACGTCAGCTACCTCTTCTTGCTTGATAAGAACTCCCTTATCTTTCTTCATCTTCCATACATAGCCTTTTTTGTATCTATCAATACTCCCCCAAGGAAATCCAGCTTGTCCTCAAGCTTGTAATAAGGAAATCATTCCACAAACTCGCGATATAACAACCAAGAAGTCTCCAACTCATCGTTCTGAGTCCACTTCACCAACAATTCTAAATCCACAATCGCTGAGTAGCAATTATCCAACACTTCTTCTGGTTCAAAATCCAATAATGCATCTCCTAAACACACCGGAGGTAACTCAATACATTGATCATGATGACCCAAAGCTTGCTTAATTTGCGAAATGTGAAACACATGATGGATATGCGGCTCAGGAGGAAGCTCTAACCTATAAGCCGATTTTTCAATATTCTCCAACACTTTATATGGTCCAAAAACCTTGGCTGCCAACTTCTGAAATAAATGCTTCTCCACAGACTTCTGACGATAAAGTCTTAGTTTCAGATAAACCATTGAGCCCACCTCCAATTCAACATCACCTCGAGACTTATCAGCCTGATTCTTCATGATATCTTGAGCACGGCTGAGATTATGTTTCAGCTGAACAAGCATCATATTTCTTTCTTGTAACGAATTTTGCAGCTCGAAGTTAGTAGTATAACCTGCCTCAAAACGATGTAATGGAGGAGGATCCCTGCAATAAACAACCAAAAAAGGAGTCATCTGTAATGATTTATGGTAGGTCGTATTATACCACAGTTCAGCCCACACCAAATACTTGCTCCAAGTGCGTGGATGTGAAGATGAAAAACACCTCAAATACGTTTCTAGACAACGATTCAGAATCTCCGATTGACCATCCATCTAAGGGTGAAATGATGTGCTATATTTCAACTGAGTCCCAGCCAGATGAAGCACCTCAGTCCAAAATGTACTTATGAAAATACGGTCTCGATCATAAACGAAACTCTGAGGATACCAATGTAGCTTAACTATCTCCTGCACGAAGCTCTTAGCAACATTAACAGATGTGAAAGGATGTTTAAGGCCAATAACATGACCAAATTTACTCAATCTATCGATGACCACTAATATGACATTGATTGCATTCAATGTTGGCAATCTCTCTATGAAGTCCATATTAATATCATCCCACCCTTGATTTGGAATTGGTAAAGGCTGAAGTAGCCCCACCGATGACAAAGTCGAATGTTTGTGTGTTTGACATATCACACAACTAGCCACAAAATCATGAATCATCTTGTACATCCCCTCCAAAACTCCTGAATGACCTCCCGCCTTTTAAGTGTCTTTAAAACTCTTGAATGACCTCCCGCCTTGCTGTCATGCGCTTCACTCAATATCGATGATATAAACTTCAAATTCTTAAGAATCACCAACGGTTGCTTGGACCATAACTTCTCATCTACCGTCCGGTATTTTGTGAGACCAATGTACCTTCACGCAACTGCCGCATAATAGACTGAATGTGTCTATCCTCCATAATCTCTTTATATAAGTCATCCCACTACAACACCGCTGGAACTGTCAATGCCAATAATAGAGATGATATTGACATACTTCTTGACAAACCGTCTGCAGCCTTATTCTCACAACCTGGTTTGTAAAAAAATTCAAAATCGAAGCCAAGCAACTTTGTCAACCACTTATGATACTCTAAGTTAACTTCTTTTAGCTCCAACAAGTATTTTAAGCTTCTTTGATCAGTATGCACATCAAAACAGCGACCCATTGAGTAATGTTTCCATTTTCGAATGGCCAACACAATTGCCATCAGCTCTTTCTCATACGCCGGTTTCATCTGTTATCTTGTGGTCAAGGTGCGACTCAAGTATGCAATCAGTTTCTTATTCTGCATTAAGACTACCCCGAGACCAAATCCTGATGCATCTGACTTAACTACAAACACTTGCTGAAAGTCTGGCAATGCCAACACTGGTGCATGCATCATAGCATTCTTCGATTCTTCAAAAGTTCTTTGAGACTCCACACCCCATACAAATTGATGTTTCTTTAACAGTGTCGTTAGTGGCCGTGCAATAATCCCATAGTTACAAATGAACCTCCTAGAATATCCTGTTAAACCCAAAAACCCTCTTAGTTGTTTACATTTCTTAGGTAATGGCCACATTCGCATTGCTTCAATCTTAGATGAATCTATAGCTACTCACTGATATGAAATCATATGTCCCAAATACTCCACTCTTTCCACTCCAAACGTACACTTTTTTATTAGCAAACAACTTATGTTTTCTCAATATTCTTAACACTGCACCCAAATGTTCAAAGTGATCCTCTTCATTTCTGCTATAGACCAAGATATCGTCAAAAAATACTAACACAAAACATTGCAAGAATGGCTTCAAAATCTTGTTCATCAAACACTGAAACGTTGCAGGTGCATTAGTAAGCCCGAAAGGCATTACTAAAAATTCATAGTGATCTTCCACCGTTCTAAAAGCAGTCTTGGGTATGTCCGCTTCGACCATTCTTATCTGATGATATCCAGATCTCAAGTCTAACTTCGAAAACATACCCGAACATGTAGTTCATCTAATAACTGATCAATAACCGGAATCAGACATTTGTCAGGTATTATAGCGGGCTCTATAGGCTACACAGAATCGAAAAGAATCTTCCTTCTTCTTTACTAATAAGACTGGACTGGAAAATGAACTTTTACTCGGTCGAATAATGCCCGATGCCAACATCTCATTAAACATTTGTTCTATAATAGTCTTACTAGCATGTGGATATCTGTATGCCTGTACTGACACCACTGATATTCTTGGGAGTAAGGAAATATCATGTTCTTTCCTTGCATTGGTGATAAGGTAGTGGGTATAGCAAAACCATCTGAAAATTCTTCCAATATAGTCAAGAGTTTTGTAAGCAGTCCTTCCCTTGTTGGTTTACTCCTTGTATAGACTGGAGACAGTGACTTGAAGGAGAACTTGGTACAATGTAGGGTTATGTCCCCATACAATGGAACCTTATTTCCAATATAGATAAATGACATGATCTGTTCCTTCCAGTCCACTTCGCATTTACCTAAAGTCTCAATCCACTGAATTCCAAGTATAACATCCATGTTTCTCAGCTCTAAGAAGATGAAGTCTGAGGTGAAGTCTGTTTGACTTAATTGGAAAGTAACAGCTCAGCAAACTCCATAAGCTTTCATAGTTACTCCATTTCCAAACAACACCTCCAAGCTACTTGCTCTACAAACTTTCAAATGTAGCTTGTTCACAATTTCAGGTGATATGAAACTGTGAGATGCTCTGCTATCAAGCATGACAGTCACCTCCTTGTTTTGGCTAATCCCTCGTATCTTCGTTGTTTTTGGTCTCATTTCCCATATATGAATTGCGGGATAGAGTGTGTAAGGTTTGGTTCTCCGGTTGATAGTCTTGTGATTCTTTTCTTCCGCTGAGTCAACAACTTAATAAGAGTTAACACTCGTAATGTTTTATTTGGACATTCAAACTTCTGTGTAACTGACCACGTCGCTTTAAAGCGAAAGCACACCTTATCTCTTTTCATCTTGTCCAACTCCGCATCTGAAAACTGTTGTCTTGGTCTTATAGTTTGTCCTTGCTCTCCCACATTCTCTTTGTTACCCAACGATCCACTCACTGGTTTGTCTGTTAGCAACTTAGTCGTCTTAAATGTTGAACCATAATGCTGTATTCCTCTTTGAACCTCTCCATTTGAACCTCTTCTCTACATCTTCAATACCGCAAGCTTGTGATTAGTCAGTCTAACCGGTTCCTTCATACGAATGACTTCTTTCATTTCAGATTTTAAACCATTGTAGAACACCTTGATCAAATTTGCTTCATCAATTCCTGTCACTTGATTCTGTAAAGCTTCAAACTCATTCACGTAATCTGTAATCTCTCCCACTTGTTGCAAACATAATACTCTCGCTGCTGGATCATTATCAATGGGACCAGAAAATCTGTGAAGCATCCTCGCTATAAGCTGTTGCCAGCTCTGAAATGGATCACTCAACAACTCTCCATTGAACCAGTTCAATACCAGCCCTTCTAAACTCAATAATACTAGATGTGGTTTCTCCTCTTCACTGTAGTTGCCAATTCTGAAGAATCTTTCAACTCTCGAAATCCACTCAAACGGCAACGGACCAGCAAACACATGCATATCGACTTTCTTTAACATCGAATCTTGATTAGCTAATGTATTATGGATTCCCCGATAACCTAACCGTAATTGAGATTCATCCGGTTTCGGTAAAGAATTCGGTACCTGATTCTGTTGATTCAGTGATGACACCGCAATCTATTTCCCATGCCGTTGGACGATCGATGAATTTGCTTTGATTCTTGCTAAAGTCTCACTGATCGTTGACATCTGACTCTCCAGAACGCCTAATCGAGTGTTTGATTCCTCTCCGATAACTCCAAATTGTTTCTCCAATGAAGCGATACGATCAGTCGTTGCTTTCTACGATTTTGAAATTTTATCGCAACCGATTCGCATAAACTCCAGATCGTCTTGCATCCTCTATAACGCCGGATCTCTCTGCCTCTCCGAGCTCGATATTATTTCTAAATCACTTCCGATTACCATTTCTTCAGTTTCGCGATTATTTCCGATCGATTTTTGTCGCACCCATGATATATTTTGGTTATCTGTAATTCTTAAGAACAACATGTACACCTTTGATTATCAATGTAAACGTTTACACTTTGAAGTATGATCTCGAATTACAATCTCATGACGATTGCAACTCTAAACCATCGATCTCATAGTGATCGTCAAGTACAGACTCGTAACGTCTGATACTAAGAACATCAAAGCATAAACCTAACAAACGATCTCTACTCCTTATTTATCTTCACTCGTGAGTTTCTTCACTGAAGTCCGACTTCACTGCAAAGTCTCCATCCCACACCAAAGCTTCTATTTTTCCTTTAGCTGACTTTAACTCTCTACCACGCCAGCTACCTTCCTTTGCTTAACAAAAACTCTCCTATCTTTCTTCATCTTCGTACATAGTCTTTCTTGTATCTATCACTAGATTCATTATACAATTGAAAAACACCAAAGCCAACATTGGGAGTGATTGGTTGGGATTTATCTCTTTACTTTAGCTTTATTTACTTTTAAATCACTAAATTTTATCAAACATGTTGTAGCTTTATTTTTAATAGTTAAAACCTAAATCAAGTTTCTATAAACTTTTACCAATCATGCTTTAGCTTTATTTTTAAAGCTACAACAAAAAAACTAAAGCAAAAACTTTTTTAATGTATTTTAGGTAAAACCTAAAGCTCTCTTTTATAGACTGTAGATCTGTGAAATAAAAAAACTATCTATAAAATCAAATAAATTAGATAATCATAATTAAAAACATCTATAAATATTTAATTCAATTTTGAGTGTTGTAAAAATTATTGAAATATTTTAAATAAAATATATATATCACATTTTAAATAACAATAAACTTTGAGAATATATAAAAAATATTAATATACATTATTTAATTGATAAAAAATAATTATTTTATATATACATCACATATTTTATTTTAAAATATGTACAGCATATAATTTACAGCTACAACAAATTTAACTACATCAAAAATCTATGAAAAAAATCTACAGTAACAACTTTACAACTACAACCAATTTACCTACAACTAAACTTTTACATTTAAATTTTTAGAGTCACAGTCCAACCAATCACCCCTAATATTATATTAGTTCATCCATAGTGGATAGTAACTCAATGAGTCTCTATAGAATAAAGTAATAAAGTAAATACAAATAGGAGAAAAGTTGGAGAATTGGTCATGTACGTATTTCTGCAAAGAGACTCGGCAACAACGTTAAGAGTCTTTTTATGACAAGTGTCATTGTATTATTTAATCTAATTTTTATAGATTAAATTTAATTATAATGTAACTATATATCATTATTATATTTGTTAGAAACTATGGAGCTGTAGCCAATGCTGGTGCTATTACAACAATGTGTTTTCGACTTTATAATTATATTTTATATTGTTAATTTCATTTTTTGTGGGTACTTCATAGGTTAGTCAATAAATCATAAGTATTCTGTACATGCCCCAATATCTGACCGTGTACCGGTCATTTAAATTGCCAAGTAAGGTTTATAGATCAACCTACTAATATAATCGAGAGAGATTTGGTTTACATAGCGCGCATAATTTGTTTTTTGAAAATAGTAGATTTATTAATTATTAGCTAGTTTTTAGTAAAGGTAGTTGTAAGTAAAGGTGGTTGCAATAATGGAAGAGAGGCAAATAAGTAATGAAGGAAGTAAAGTGACATTCAAGAGCCACCTCTCCGGTAAAAATCCTGAAACCGTTATGGTCCCATCTGCTATGACTCGAGCAAGCGTACCAGCCTCTGTCGACAATAAACCTCCATTAAATGTTCCTCTAGACAGCCTTGAAGACATTACCCTCGACAGGAGTGATAAATTCACGCCCTCAAGCACTTCCGCAGATACAAAAGTGATTAAAGCAGATGCAACATACTGAGGAACAGAATAAGGCACAATGATGTGGAAGCTGAGAAGTATGCCAATGCACAACATAATCTCTGATGCAAGAAGAATCTTTCTGCAAAAATAAACATGGATATAAAATAAATTCGTGTTTGCAATTTGAAACATTATGTATGACCTGAAATCAGGTTTCTAGATTGTAGAGTAATTCTACCTTTCTTCAAACTTGTTGCTCAAGTAGTGCCCAACTATAACGTTAACTGGAAGCACCGTCAGACCGAGACAGGCGAGAAAGATTGCAACTGCACTTGTTTGCCACACAAAGTAATATGTAGTAATGACACTGCTTTCAGCTAGCAGGATCTCCATCGCATATTTGAGCATGAAGTAAACAAATAGTTGAACCTGCAGTTACACCATTAATTGTTGTTCAACATCACTACTAACTACTGGTTATTTTCCAAAAAAAAATAAAATCTTATTGTATATACCTTTACGGAAGGTGAAAGCAACTGGTATGCTGAGATGATTGAAGTTACTGGCTTTTGGTCTTCCTTCGGTCCGTCTTCGTCACAACTCTCTTCTTCATAAGCTGTTTTTGTTTTACATTTCACGAGGAAAGGCGCCATGAGATTTTCCTCCAAAGTACAGAAACTTGAAGGTCCTGCATTTGTACTTTAGTTCTTATAGGATTGATGGCGGAATAACATTTATGGAAAATTCTGACTACCTTCTGGTGACAAAACATTCTCTTTGATTTCTCTCTCAGGTTCCTTAAAGTATATCAATAACAAGAGCAAGAAGACCAGCCACGCCAAAGCCATGAACCAGCCCGGTAATGTAGCCTCGTTGAATGTTAGATTGCATATCTTGAAGTGAGTTTGAAATAAGCAAGCAAGGGCTGGACCACATGCCATTCCTAGTGCACTTGCACTAACAAAGCCAGCAGAAGCCTTCATTCTAAGCTTAAGTGGCACACAGTCACTTATATAACGCATATTTATGACCCTTGCAGAGCCTAGCCTGAGGTAAAGCATCTCACACATACAAATAAGTTACTTGGTAAACAATGCCAAAAGACAAAACAAGCAACGTCCATGTATATCTAATTTTTAGATATATAGGCAGAGTTATTACCAGTGAAATACCTCATTTTCTTTATGATTGATTGAAACTTACCCACATAATAGGCGGCCGAGCAGAAGAACCACAATAGATTTCATATCATAGGCTAAGGCGTAAAGTATGTTCCCAGCGAGAAGAACGATGCTGCTAAACAATAGCGGCTTAAGATAAGATCTGTTTGACCATGCACTGAAATAAACTGATGAAAACAATTGAGCAACCGCCATGGAACCAATCACTACACCGCAAACAGTGGCAGCAGCTCCAAGGCTGATGGAGTAACTATCTGCCGTAGGGACGACTATGTAGGTGTTGACCATATACAGGAATGCGTTCACCAAGTTCAGGAGAAGGGACACAAAATGAAACTTCTCCTCAGAAACCGGATCCTCGAGGGAAGGTGAGTCTTCTAATATGATAAACGCATGTTTCCCTAAAAAATCCAAAAAGCTTGTAGAGTTTGATAGCCTTTTAACAGCTGCATTAATAGAGTCAACCATAGAATCCTGAAATACATGCACTAGTTAGTTAGAACAAGTATAACGTGTTGTTACCTGCAGAGAGAGAGAGAGAGAGAGAGAGAGAGAGAGAGAGAGAGAGAGAGAGAGAGAGAGAGAGAGAGAGAGAGAGAGAGAGAGAGAGAGAGAGAGAGAGAGAGAGAGAGAGAGAGAGAGAGAAGAGAGAGAGAGAGAGAGAGAGAGAGAGAGAGAGAGAGAGAGAGAGAGAGAGAGAGAGAGAGAGAGAGAGAGAGAGAGAGAGAGAGAGAGCTGAATGCATATTGAAAAAGGAGAAGAGAGTTATGGAATACATGATTAGGTGATACAGATCGATCATATATTGAAATATAAACCCCTTGGTGGTCTTGAAGTTCCGCAAGATTGTAAGAAACAGACCCAGCAACAGCTCCAATACCCTACGTACATATAATTTGCAATAAGCAATTAATATAGAGAAATTCTCTATTATAACTATTTTTAAATTTTTGTCACAAAAAATAGCTTTCAAAAGTTAACTAATCTATACTTAGGTCATTTTTTTTCTTGAGAGCTATTTTGTAATAAAAACTTTATAAAAAAATTATTTTAGAGAACTGCCCATTAATATACCAGAGAAGAAGCCAGCATTTCAGTATATTAATCACGCATATGCTATATAGAGTAAGAAACAAGAATGAAAGTTACCACTTGCTTCAAGACTTGTTGCAGCTGAGAATAAGGGTGATTTGAACGAGTTTTAACATAGTAGTCTGTGAATTTGTAGCCAAAATGCTTATCGATTTTTTTCAGGATCTTACGAATACCAATGGCGTTCATCTCAAGGAAACACAAGAGCCTCAAAAGATCTTGTCCAACTTGTCTATATCCTTGTTCAAGGTCACATATCTTAAAACTTTCTTCCTCTTGAGAAACTGCATTGCGCTGTTCTCCAAGAGATGATAATCTCTGTCCGAGCAGCCCTTGTTGTTGCAGAAGAAACAAGACAACCTTTTCAATCTAGTAAGAATAGAAAAACAAACAAGCGACACTCATACGTCAATTAAAAATTTAAAGCAAGCGTAGTTTCTTTATGGGATATTCAAGTGAATGACACATATATCAAATAACAATATTTTGCGACATTTTGTCGAACAAAGCATTTAGGTTTGTGGTCACAAAAGAGGAAGGAGCATATAAAAAAAAATCAAAGGTGTAGATGATGAGAAATCTCAGATCTCCTGGTGTTACCTGATCATCAAGTATTCTAGAGAAACCCTTGAGCACATAAGTATGATCTTGTGTGCCAGTATCAATTTGTTGCTTAAACTGGTTGACCTTCTTTTTCATAAACTTATAGTCCATATAATATCTGAAAGCAGAGACGCGTTTGCGGACAATAATTCAATTTCAATTTATACAAGACAGAAAACGAAAAATAAAAAATTGCCATTATTAATTAATTACCCTTTCCATTCTTGAATCTGGCTTTCTTTCAGCCTCTTCCCAAAGGTAACCATATTACTTGTCTTAAAGGGGCTCTGACTAAGCTTTCTGCAAAAACAAAGAAGCATTCATCTCTATAACCATGAATTATAAGAATTCACTACCGAAAACGTTAATCCAACGAGGAATCAACTATCCTTAATCCTAAAGATTTTTTATGCTCTTTTAATAATTAAAAGAATCCTGAACATAAAATTGTCAAAATGGATAGAATATTTGTTATAGTCAATTAAATAATATACACTGAGCTGGAAGCATTAACTTGATATATATATATGCTCAAGGGAAACTGAAAATCTTATTCTATTAATGTTGCCAGAGTACTCTGTAGTTGGAATTCGATTGAATCTTAAGGTTAGAAAGTAAGGTGTATATGAATGAACATACACGGGAGGACAGGACAATATGATACACAAGAAACTCAGTTCAAAATTAATAGAATCTCCGCTAAAGCTAGCTGCATAGAGAATTGTCCTTCGGCAGATTTAACACAAGGAAAACATAATAACGATATGATTTAAGTAGAAAGCATTACTAAAGCGCGCAAGTAAACACATTCTTACAATACAACCGGACGTGAGTATTAGAACTTACATATATACAATTGTATATTTCTACAATGTTTTGTACGGTCCATGTTCATAAATACGTCCACAGACTAACCTTTTGCTCAAAGCATCATTTTTCTTTACTGTTGTTAGTTAAATAGATGATATTTAGGTGAAAGAAGAAAGAAATGGTTGTGTTACAAAAGAAAAAAATTAGTGTTACAAAAAGGAAAAGAAGAAAGAAATGGTTCTAGAGAAATGAGAAGCAAAGTGAGATGGATATATGGAGTAGAGTAGTAGCCAAAGTCATATATATATATGCATTATGCACGTTTGTATATTTTCTCCTCCAAACATGGATGTTATATCGTATAATATATATATATATATATATATATATATATATATATATATATATATATATATATATATATATATATATACACTATACTCGCATATATGCTTGTGAGATACCATATGGTGTCTTAATTAATTACCGGATCTTGACCCGCATGACCGTGCATGAACCATGCATCAGTGGTTAGGTGGCACAAAGCGTTCCGTGGATCTCTAATAGATCCAAGTTCAACCGCTAACCTAAATAAACACGCCGCATGGTCATCGAGACTTTCATATTCTCTTTTCAGGAAAATGGGTTATCCACTTACCTTTCTTTTAACAACCGTATGGTATTTTTTTTCAGTACTAAAATATTTTGGTTTATATTACAAAATTTACCAATAATCTAATGTAATTTAGTGATATATATTATATAATTCTATAATAGCTACGTTTACGTGGCTTAAATATTGTTACTATAAATTTTGTATTTTTCTAACAAATATTATTTTTAAAAAATTATTATGTAACAATACTACTTTACATATTTTTTATTTAAAATTTAAAATTTATATGGAAGTATATTAAATTGAGCCTATATAGTAGAAAAAATGTTTTTTGGGCAACTGTTAAAAAACATTTTTTTTAAAGAGAAGCTATAATACATTGTACTTCACAATAATTTTGTAGTAAATATAATATTTAACAAATGATGAGAAAAAGACGGTAAAGCACAAGAAGCTTGGCGTCAGGAGAGGTGTCCCGTTGGGCAGCTCAAGCCGGAAGTTCGAGATCCTCCGTCGGGGTTCTCCAAGCAAACGCACGGCTCGTTCTGGGTCACTTGTACCAGAGAAAGCTGAGAAGTCGAGACGATACCGGTCAGGTTCAAAGAAGGAATCAAACGGTTCTAAAGGTGAAGGTTCCAAACGTGATGGTTCGATGAGTTCCAAAAACTCATCACTCCGATATCAATGAGGACACTCAGTTGGAACTGTCGAGGGATTGGAAACGACCTCACAGTTCGACGCCTTACGGAGATGTGTCAGAAGCATCGCCCATGACTTGTGTTTCTTTCTGAGACGAAGAATAGGAGGCTGCTGTTGCAAAACATTCAGACCGACTTAGGCTTTGATCACTTATTTACCGTTGAGCCACTTGGCCTTAGCGGAGGTTTAGCTATTTTGTTTATGGATGAATTCAAAGTTAATGTTTTACTTTCAAATAACAGAATGATTGACATTGAGGCAATCATTGATGGAATAAAAGTTTTCATGACGTTTGTTTATGGAGACCTTGTATTAGAACGTAGGGAACAAGTATGGGAACGTCTTATGCGTTTCTCGACAACATGAAATGGACCCTGGTTCATGATAGGTGATTTTAACGAAATAACGGATCACAGCGAGAAAGAGGGAGGGAGAAAGCGATCTGATAGCTCCTTCTTGCCTTTCAAGCAGATGTTAAGCCACTGTGGAATGCTGGAATTTCCATTTACTGGGAATAAGCTTTCATGGGTGGGGAAAAGATCAAGAGGAACAACTGTTAGATGCAGATTGGATAGAGCAGTGGGTAATGAGGATTGGTATGAAAAATTCCCTCACACCGCGACTAAGTACCTTAGGCTGTGGGGATCAGATCATCGTCCGATCCTTGCGGATATTCTCAAAAAGCCAGTCAGGAAAAAGAAAAAATTTAAATTTGATAAGCGGTGGCTGGATAATAAGGAACTAAGGAATGTCATTTTGGAAGGTTGGAAGCCAGAGGATTTGCCTCCAGATGCGAATATAATGGAGCATATTGCTAGCTGTAGGAAAGCGTTGAGTCAATGGAGGAGACAAAACAATGTGAATTCGGCAAAGCAAGTCGAGGAGCTAAAGGAGAAGGTGGAGGGACTGTATTTGGATGACGATGCTACTACAGAGGAAATATCTGAAGCTCTGAAGGAACTATCTACTGCTCTTAAGGCAGAAGAGATGTTTTGGAGATAGAAAAGTAGGGTTCTTTGGTTAAGGGAGGGCGATAGGAATTTGAAATATTTTCATGCGTTGGTGAAGCAAAGAAGAGCAAGGAATAGGATAACACAACTCATGGATGAAAATGTAAATATAGTGGAGGATGAGGAGGGACTAGTAGCCATTGATACTAGCTATTTTTGGCAAATATCTGAATCCTCTGACCCAGAGGATATAGCTGAGGCACTATCAGAGGTTCCAACAACGATCACAGGGTCAATAAATGCAGACCTTACAGCCCCCATAACTGAATGGGAGGTAAAATTAGCATTATTCTCTATGCATCCGGAAAAAGTCCCAGGTCGAGATGGAATGACAACCCTCTTTTATCAAAAGTTCTGGGATATTGTCAAAGATGACTTAACTCGTATGGTTAATCAATTCCTTTTTGAAGGAACAATGGCACATGGCCTTAATGATACGAATATTTGTTTAATCCCTAAGACGACAAAGCCGAATTAGATGACAAAATTTAGACCTATCAGTCTATGTAATGTCAGCTACAAGATAATATCTAAGGTCTTATGCCAAAGATTGAAGAAGGTTCTCCCACAGAGAATATCAGAGACCCAGTCAGCCTTCGTTGCTGGTAGACAAATCACGGATAATATCATGATAGCTCAGGAGATGTTCCATGTTTTGAGAACTAAGTCGGGAGGAAGGGTTAAACGGATGGCCATAAAGACTGATATGAGTAAAGCATGTGATAGGATGGAATGGTCATTGATTGAAGCAGTCATGAGAAAGATGGGCTTTTCTGAAATGTGGATTGACTGGATTATGCGATGCATTACTTCAGTCAAGTATAAAGTCCTCATGAATAGTGAACCAAGGGGAAACATAGTCCCTGGGAGAGGTTTACGATAAGGAGATCCTTTGTCTCCTTTCATATTTATTATATGCATGAAAGCGCTCGTTAGCCTTCTTAATCAAGCAGAGAATCAAGGGAAAATAACGGGGATGCAAGCCGCTCGGGCTTGTCCCTCGGTATCCCACCTTCTCTTTGCTGATGATAGCATTTTCTTCTGTAAGGCGGAACCCCGTGAATGTGAAGAAGTTATGAAAGTAGTAAGGAAATATGAGAAAGCATCAGGTCAACGCATTAATTTTGACAAATCCTCATTACTCTTTAGTAAAAAGGTTCCAGCGAACGTTAGACAGCAGATCAAGGATACTCTTGGTATACAAAATGAAGGTGGGATGGGCTCATATTTAGGAATCCCAGAGGACATTAGTGGTTCAAAGTGCAAATTATTTGCCTTCCTAAAGGAGAAGCTCTTACATAGAGTGAATGGCTGGACTGGTAGATAGTTATCAAAGGGTGGAAAGGAGGTTTTGATTAAATCGATATTGCTAGCTCTCCCGACCTATGTCATGTCCAGCTTCCTGCTTCCTTTGGAGATATGTGAGAACCTAGCAAGAGCCATTGCACAGTTTTGGTGGAGCTCGAATCCTCCGAAAAGAGGAGTTCACTGGGCAAAATGGGAAAAGATGTGTGCTCCTAGAGAAGAGGGAGGAATTGGTTTTCGTATGATCCATGAATTTAATCTAGCTCTTCTAGCTAAGCAGCTTTGGCGACTTGTGCAATTACTGGATTCACTAGTAGCGAGAGTTCTCCGAGGAAGATATTACCGTCTCAGTTCGCCGTTGCGAATGGGCACTGTAGATACCCCATCTTATGTATGGACAAGTATATCTACCGCCAGGAAGTTATTACTTTTGGGCATTAGAAGTAAGGTGCATTCAGGGTACAAAATTAATGTGTGGGAAGATCCTTGGATCCGTACGATGCCAGCTAGACCGGTGCGTGCCCGGGCTCCAGCAGTGAATCCTAAGATGATTGTAAGCAGCCTTATTAATCCTGTTACCAAGGAGTGAGATAGTCGACTACTGGAACAATATGTAGCTCAAGAGGATATCCCGATGATTCTGAGTTTGGCCATTAGTCCTACCCATCGACGTGATACATTTTGTTGGAGTTACACAAAGACTGGACAATATACTGTCAAATCGGGCTATTGGGTTGCTACAAACTTAATGAGAGATGAGGAGGAGTTAAAAGTTCTACAGCCCAGCATTACAAAACTTCAAGCCTTTGTTTGGAAGGTGAATGCGCCACAAAAGATCTACCATCTTATATGACAACTAATATCTGGACAGGTAGCCGTAACAAGGAATCTGGTACGCCGCAAAATGTGACAATTATTGCCCAAGATGTGGAGCGCCAGAAGAGACAGTTACTCATGCTATCTTTGAGTGTCCACCGGCCTTACAAGCATGGGTGTTATCATCAACACCATCGAGCTCTGAAATCTTTCTTGTATCAAGTATTTACGCTAATATGAACTTTCTTTTTTGGAGGAAGAATGGTATTCTGGAGCCAGAAGAGGACAGAGATCCTTATCCTTGGATAATTTGGTATATCTAGAAAGGTAGGAATGATAAGTTGTTTAGAGGAATAAACAGAGATCCATTGGAGCTAGTCAGGTATGCAGAGAGTGAGTGCCAAGCTTGGTACAATGCAAGAGACTCTGTACCGATTCCGCCAAATGTACAAACTATTGAAGAACCACAAGCCTTAAGCTTGGGTAATATTTGCATGGTGGATGGTTCATGGACTTCCAAATGAAAATTCACGCATGAAAATTTCATCACAACAGTGTATATATATATATATATATTAAAATCAATTTATTATAAAACCAGCATATTGTTGAATTTATACTATCTTATTTTAAAATATTATAAATTTATCAATACATGTTTGTTAACACAATATCTATATAAATATTGATACATGCATAGGGGTGTCAAAATGGGTCATGACCCATGGGTTGATCCAACCCAATTTGACCCATTAACCCAAATGAACTGTTTATTTTTGATCCAATGGGTTAATGGGTTAAAAGGTTAATGAGTTAACAGGTTAATGGGTTAACAAGTTAATGGGTTAACAAGTTAATGAGTTTATTGGGTTGGGTCGATTCTGACCCATTTTGTTTTCAATTAAAAAAAACCATGAGTAAACTCAATTCTAAGGTTTGATAAAATTGGAAAATCATGAGTTTCTCTAAAGTCCAATCATTTATTCGGTGGTAAAATACATTTCCCGCCAAAACCGCAAAATACGTTTTTCCGCCAAAACGTGTTTTCCCGCCAAAACTACAAAACAAGTTTTTCCGCCAAAACTGCAAAACTTGTTTTCCCGCAAAAACGCAATTTCCCGCCAAAACTGAAAAACCAATTTTCCCGCAAAAACACATTTTCCCGCCAAAACCGCAAAAACGTGTTTTCCCGCCAAAACCGCAAAAACACATTTTCCCGCCAAAACTGGGAAAACTCACTTTCCCGCAAAAATGATATTTTCCGCCTAAACCACAAAAAACATTTTATCATTTTGATCAACTTGGTCTTAACTTAAAAATAATTTATTATAAAGATATTGGGTCGATGGGTCAACCATTAATCCATCTAACCTATTTAATTTAATGGGTCATGGGTCAACCCAACCTATTTAATAAATGGGTTGGGTTGACCCATAACCCATTAACAGTAAAACCATTTGGGTTTTGGGTTGGGTTGACCCATTTGATCCATTTTGACACCCCTATACATGCATAATGTATAATATAATTAATATTAATAACATTTATTATGAAAATACAATATTTTATGATTTATGATATTTGATTCAATTTTATTATGGTAAAATTCTAACATTATTATATTGGGAAATTTGCCAAAACTAACCCACAACTTGATTTTAACCCCAAACCTATACCCAAATTTGAATCAAATAAAAGCCTCGTGAAATTACAGCCTAGCCCCTTGTGACCAAACAAAAAAACATAAACCATTTTTACGAACATAGCCCCAGTAAGTCGTCTGAGATGTTGGAAGTCGTATGGACGACTTCAAAGTAAGTCTTCTGGTGTAGCTGATCTTAAAAGTAATTTATAAAATTTTAAAAAATATTTTGATAAGCGAAAAAATAAAAATCATGTAATTATAAACAATTTTAAGTGATATAAATTAAAATGTAACAAAATTGAATTGTTTTCAACATAGATGAATGATGGTATTCTTTGGTCTAGGGTTTGGTAACATATGTTGTAGTATTGTATGTATTCTTAGGGTTAGATTTTGGAAAGCTTGAATGTTTTTTTGAAAAATTTAATTTTTACCTATACGTGTTTATTTTTGTGTATAGTAAGCACTTTTGAAGTTTAATTTGATTTTATGAAGTGCTTAGTTAATTGGGTTATGTTTAGGGTCTAGACGACTTCCATGTAAGTCGTCCAAATATTCCCGCTTAAATAATTTAAACTAGACGACTTACTTGTAATTCGTCTGGGAAGTGTTTTAGTTTTCCGCTAAAAATATTTTAATTTCCTATTAGAAATATTAAAGTCTTCTGGACGAATTGCAAGTAAGTCGTCAAGGAAGTCGTCTGAATCAAAAATATTTAACCTAATTGGATTTTTTGTTTCCCTATATAAAGAAAAATTTACACATTCTCTCTCTTCCTCTCAAATGGCTGTAACAAAAATGTAATGTTCATCATTCTAAAACTCTTCAACCTCTCTCTAATCTCTTTGACTTGAAAACACCAAACTTTATATGGATTTTTCAATTTTGTCTCATATCTTTCTTATTATCTTTTTTTTACAGGTTTTTAATGAGATGTTACTCATCTTCCACTCATTTAAAGGTAGATCTATTAATTTCATATATTTATTTTGTGTATTCTATAAAGGTAGATTTATCTAATCTACCACTCAGTTTCTCTGTTTTTAACCCATTTGAACGTTTTTTGATATGCAAGTTTTTCAGATCTGAATTTGATATGCAGGTCTTTCAGATCTGGAAGACTTTTGGGATAACTTACTTGTTAGTCGTCTAAAATATAATGCACTAGATGACTTCCAGTAAGTCTTCCAGACGACTTACAAATAAGTCGTCTGGACTTCCTGGAAGTCTTCTGACGAAGTCTCCCTTTCATAATAGATCTGAGCGTTTTGGTAAGTTTTTATGTCTGATTTTTCTTCATTTGGTAACTTCTTGTTGTATAAAGTTCTTACTTTTTTTTCAAACTAAAACTCTCCAAACCTAGTCTAATATATTTGACTTGAAAACACCAAAATTTATATGAATTTTTCAGTTTTGTCTCATGTCTTTCTTACTAATCTATCTTTTTTTGCAGGTTTTTAATCAGATGGTACTCATCTTCCACTTATTTAAAAGTAGATTTATTAATTTTAGATATGTATTTTTGTGTGTTCTATAAAGGTAGATATATCTAATCTTCCACACATTTTCTCTGTTTTTAACCCATTTGAACATTTTTTTATATACAGATTTTTCAGATCTGGATTTGATATGCATGTTTTTCAGATCTGGAAGACTTCTCGGACGACTTCCTTTTTAGTCGTCTAAAATATAATACGCTAGACGATTTCCAGGAATTCTTCCATACGACTTCCTGGAAGTCTTATCTTCCAGACGACTTCCAGGACGACTTACTTGTAAGTCGTCCAGAAGACTTCAAATGGAGTCCAAGCTTGTCTTTGTAGAGGAATGATCTATAATAGTTTTGTTTATGGTCTGTTTTGTGATTTGCATATCTACTCTTTTAGTTGTGAATTTTTTTGTAAAATCAGTAATAATGTTTCCCAAGATGTAATACATGTGCCAACAATGTGTTTACACATTTACAAATCAATGAAATAATAGACTTCTATAGCCTTTTTCTTATCTTTGGATCTCTCATATCCAATAATAAAATCCAATGGCCTTTTTCTCATCTTAATAAACAAGAATGTTGGTAGCTTCATATTGATCATACAACATTTTAAGAAGCATTTTATCCCTTCTTCCAACTCATAACAATAATCATCATTAGTGTCTATAACAATAATACTTAAGAGATGGAAACAAACAATAGTAACTAGTCAAAGCATATCATATTTTTTTATAAGTTTGTGTTGAAAAACTTAGTCAAATTTAGTAAAACTAAAGGAGAAAAGATATTTTGAAAATATGAGTTTTACATATCTTGAAGTTATTTTTCACTCTTAAAAATATAAGTTATTCAAAAACTAGCGTAGAAGACTTGAAAACTAGCATAGAAGACTTTCACGGAAGTCTTCTCGGATCAGTTAGAAACTTTAATTAAAGTGAATGTTGGTAAACTCATAAATATCACCAATTAGTTTATAAATTTCATTCAGTAGCCCAAATATTCATTAATAAACATGAATTAACAAGAAAATGTTAAAAAAGTCTTTATAGTTTTAGAGAAAATGCAAGTTTATTAAACATTGACGCAGACGACATTCACGGAGGTCGTCTAGTAGACTTCCAGAGAAGTCGTCCATTTAGGTCGACTCGGACGACTTCAATCTAAGTCATAAAGACAACTAAAATATAAGTCGTCTGGTGAACGCAGAGGTTATTTTTGCAATTGACTTAGAAATCTGTTGTCTGGGACGACTGAAAAATAAGTCTTCTACTTTTGTTTGGTTAAAAAAAAAACTCCAGAAAAGCTAGACGACTTACATTTCAGTCGTCATAGGTTAGTTTTGCATTTGGCTGGATTATTTCAGAAGTTTGACCTTTCTTGGACGACTGACAGTTCAGTCGTCTGGTGAAAATTGAAATATCAATATTTTATTAAAACTCGACGACTTACAATTAATTTGTTATAGGTTAGTTTTGCAATTGAAAAAAAAAACTTCAATATTTAATTATATATAGACGACTTACAATTCAGTCATCCGTCCTACGACTTACATGTAAATCATCGGGGCGGACGACTGAATTGTAAGTTGTCTGGGTATAATTAAATATTGAAGTTTTTCTTTCAATTGCAAAACTAACCTATGACGACTTAATTGTAAATCGTCTAGTTTCAATAAAATATTGATATTTCAATTTTCACCAGATGACTGAAATGTAAGTTGTCCTGGAAACTCAAACTTATGAAATAATCAAGTCAAATGAAAAATTAACCTATGACGACTGAAATGTAAGTCGTCTAGGTTCTTTGGAGATTTTTTTCTAACCAAACAAAAGCATACAACGTAACTTTCAGTCGTCTCAGAAAACCGATTTGAAAGTAAAGTTAATTGCAAAAATAACCTCTGCGTTGACCAGACGGCTTCCAGGTAAGTCTTCTACAGCTAGACGACTTACCTGTGAAGTATTCTGGACGAACAGATCTGGAAAAAAACTCGATTTCATACCTTAAATTAGTGAGATAACTTTCTTAACACACATAAGGCTTCTCCAAGCACACATAATCTCAAACGAAAGTGACCCACCCAAAATCGTTAGCTTCTATGACTCTATGAACCATAAAAAATGTAGAATCAAAATCTTTGGTTTTTTTAGCTGAATGTGGAGAGAAAGTGAGAGATATGTAGTGTTTAATTCATAAGAATGGAAAAAAATAAGCTTAAATCGATTTTGGGAGCATTAAGAGCTTCAAATTGGTTGTTCATGGTGGTTGGGTATTGAAGACAATGAGAATCTTGTAATTACTTGAAGATGATGAGGGTGAGAGAGTAAAAATGTCATTTTCGAAAAGAAAAAAATTGATGGCATTTTCGTGAATTATATGAACTTGTGGGGTGAATAGGGCAAAACCAATTTTCAAAAAAAAAGGAAGATTAGTTTTGTGTTTGACTTTGAGTTTTAGGTCAATTTTTCAGAAAAACCAATTATATTTGCATAATAAATGTTATTATTATTATTAATTAAACATATACTGCTATTAACTCTAGAATAATTAAATGTTATTATTATTAAGTAGATTATAAATGCTTATATGCAAATATAATTATATATTGATGGAATAATATATTTTGGAAATTATGCATATCTAATAATAGTTTGATGGAATGAAAAGTGAATTAAATAGGTTGTTAGAGGCAAAATGTGCTTTCTTATTTTACTATTTTCGCAGCTAAACGTTTTCTAGGATTTTTAGTAGATTGGAGAGAAAATCCAAAGAGATTTGTAATTGGAACTCATTTGATATCTATCTATTTATATATGCAGTTTTTATACTTTATCGCTGTTATGAATTGCTTAGCCATGTCTGAGTAGTTCTCTTTGTTAGATTTATGGTTTAAATAGGTTTTGAGGGATTAGCCCCAACTATAGATTGCTAAGTTGTGATATTCATCTTTAGGATTGTCATTAATGTCCGCTTCTAAATTAGCTACCTAGAACTTGCCCTAGGCGTTGTAGACAAAAGCGATAGTTTGCATCTCACCCTGAATCCATCATAACTGAGCTAAGATTGCTAGAGTAAGGCGAGAGCTGATCTAGGAAGCTTAGTGAGCACATTCAATCCGCGCATTAACGCTTGACCAAAAGCGTCGATCGATATTCTAATCGAATAATCGGTCAACGTTTCAACAAGTGTATAGATCGATATTCCTATAGAATCATTGATCGACACTGGTCATTAGAGAAACCTAGAAAGCGATAGCCTAATGGTTTTTTTTTTATAAGTTTTGAGCTCTATAATATCATGCATACAAATTATTAGGCATATGTAGGATTATAATCCTTACTACTTGAATAAAAATCCTAAGTCTAGCTATTTTCATCTAAGTACCAAAACCCCAATCAATCAATCGAGCAACTACCTTGCTCACAAACCTGCTATTTACATTTAAAACATAAATCAACCTAGCTTAACCAACTTAATTAGATTTATTAGGTTCCCCAGCTCCCTGAGAATTCGATCCCTAAGTACTACAAGTGAACCTTTTATTTGAGATAGTAATTCACTCCTTAGGGTAATTTGAGTGAGATCAATTCTAGGAAGAGATCAGATTTGGTCGTTAAGCATATATATATCTCTCCATTCAATGGGAATTCCTAGGCGTGGTGGATCAGTTGGCAGCTTCCTGTCGGATTCTATGTAATTTTCAAATCGCATGTAATTTATAAAAATATTTCAATGATGGTGGAGCATGCGGACAAATTTAATGACTTTGTCAAATGTTAAGGTAGCACAACGAAAAGAAGGAAAGCTGTTAGAAATTTGAGACTTCAATAGTATCAGCAATAAGAACAAAACAAATGATCGAGAATAAGTACAAATTATTCTTAGGACCATCTCCGATGCAAAAGTTGAGTAAAGAGTAATATTGGAAAAATGTCTATGGAATCAATTATTTCAAAGAAGTTACGCAAGTGGAGTTAGCAGGAAAAACAAAGGGTCTAGGTTCATAATAGACCATGGATTTGATCCACTTTCACCCATGGTTTATAGGTGTTTTTATTACAAATATCCAGAGAGGACATTGCAGAAATTCTTCAGATGGCTAATGGAGCAGAAAATCTCTTCATGCAACAACACAACAGTCCAGCGCATCAGCAAAGGGTTACAAACGAGTTTTATGATACAGCTGGTGGCATAGACGATCGCTTCAAGCAGAAGTATCGACAACATACTCGACCGTCGATCGACATTGACGTCCCTTCATCGATCAATAGACGTCCAGAGTTTGGAAAAAGAGCTTATGACCATGACGGCACTAGGAGATTCCACTGGGAGGAGAAGGATAAGTATGAAGTCTACAGAGATGATCAAGGACATGCTAGAGATGTAGATGGACACATCATCCATGTGTCCAAAGATCATATCAGAAGGCTTATGGAAAGAGCTTCGAGAGATGAGCACAACTATATATGTCTTCCAGAGCATGCTAGGTCATTCACACAGACCAAGCTAGTACCAAAGATCTACACCAAAGATGAGAACAATGAGATGTTCTATGGAGTCCCTGGAGCCCTAGAAAAGAATGAAGGTGACTTCCAGATGATGTTTGATGGTGTCTACTACCCACTGAATGATAGAATCAGTTGGTTAACTATATGCATGGAGGAGATGAGGCAAGACTTAGCCAAGATCCAGACACAGCGTGCGGCTGAAGAAACCACACCAACGTCGATCGACTGACAACACTCAACATCGATCGACGATGACCTCACACATTAAAATCTGATGAAGTCTCAACCTGATTCCTACACCAGAGCAGAGATTAATCAGTTGACAGAAGATATCTACAGAACTCTTGAATCAGCAGAAGAGAGACTTGATAGGAGATGTGATGACATCTATTTTCCAATGGATCTTACAATGAGTTCTTTGACTTCTCAAATAAAAGCAATACAGAGGGAGATAGTAGAGATTCAGAAATACATTGCTCGTCGTCCAGAAGTATCAGCATCGATTGACATACGCAACAACAAATCGACCGACAGTCACAGACGAACATCGGTCGGCGAAGCTACCAGCTGAGGCAGGCTAGTACCAAAGGTGAAATCAGATATGTATGATACACACAACCATGGAGAAGAGATCAGCTGACACATACACCACACTTATGAGACATCGGTTCAACCTTGAGAGTCTTGGAGACAGATTGCAAAAGACAGAGAATACAATTGCAACAATGAAGGACAAATAGCGCAGAGGAGATGAAGCAAAGCGAGACTTCACTGGTAAATGTTTCAACAAGCGCAGAGAAAATATGGATACTTGTTTTCCAGCAAGTTCCAGCTTTCCACATTACTAGCCAAATCACCTCCAAAGTCAAGCTAAATGACTATAACAAAGCGCTGAGTGGAAGGCAATCCGCTATTAGGTAATATGGAATTGGTTTTTATTAATTTAGTATTTATGTTAGTTTTTAATTATTGCAGATCATAAAAAGAATAAAAATAAAAAATCCGAGTAGACGATTGTCGTGAGTATCGACCGACGAAACACTGCTGACATCGATCGACAGAACATCACCTGCCGCGACCGATGAAAACACAACTACATCGATCGACATCTAATTCGGTCTGGTATATCGTTCTTACTTGTTACATTGAGTCTTTTTGCTTTAGTTATTCACATAACTCCGACTGAATTTACACTAGGGACAGTGTAGTTTAAGTCTGATGGGATGTTTGCTGATATTAGTTTATTTATGAGTCGTATTAAAATGTTTTCAAAAAGAGTTTTTATTGAGTCAAGAAGGGGATAATGAACTTGTTTGATTTTTGCTTATTATCTAACCACACCATTCTAAATTTACTAGTTGCATATATCACTAAAGGTACCAAAGTGGATCAAACCTGTCAACTATGTTACACTTGCTGAGAGTGTTTGAAGGAACCAAAGCTGACCTCCAACCTAATTGAGCTCAACTCTGCTTGTCTTGGGGCGTGGTATACATGGGATCAGATTCTTCGAACAAGTCTGGAAGGTAAAGCCTTGTGTAGATTTATCACCTTCTCTCTCTATTTTCAAAATATAAAGATATAATTATAGATATAGATATAAAAAATAAAATAAAATAAATATATATAGTTAGACGTAGAAAAATTATGAAAAAATTCTAAAAGGACTTGGTGGCTACAACCATTAAGGCTTGCTTCATAAGAATTTTATAAGTAAAGGATTAGAACATAATTTGGTGGCTACAACCATTAAGGTTTGATTCACAAATAATCCTATGATATATGTCAAAAAGAAGTGAACATGATTTGATGGCTAAAACCATTAAAGCTTGATTCATGGAAGCCTGTCCAATCTTGGTCAATAATCTTGCAATATAAGCAGATTTTGACTAAGAGAGAAATTAGTAGAGAGAGAGAGAATATGAACTAATGTTTACCTGCAGGTCTGGATACTTGTTTGAGCATCCTTGCATCATGTGATCGAGACCCCCAAGGAAAAGCCTACACTTTTATTTTATGCAAGAATTAAAGTTGGTAGAAGGTATTATCAGACATGATTTGCTAAGTTGTTGACTAGATGAACTTGGTTGCTAGATTAGGATATGGTATAGTATGCTTCTGAGATTAGGACTTTCTTTGGTGTGATTCTAAGTTTTAAAATCTATGAGTCCCTGCTGTTTTCAAACCTCTTTCAGAGAGACTGCCTGTATATTATGCTTGAGGACAACAAAAAGGTAAGTATGGGGGAGTTGATAGACCATGGATTCGATCCACTTTGACCCATGGTTTATAAGTGTTTTAATTACTATTTATTATATTATAGAGTCTATTTAGTATATTTATAGGACCATGAGTGATTTGGAAGAAAGTGATGATTTTGGAGAATTTTGGAGATATTTGGAGTAAGCACCCGAGATGACCATCGAGCACGACCATCGAGCACGACCATCGAGCACGACCATCGGCCATTGAAGAGGAATAATCGATCGATGTTCACATCCTGACATCGATCGACATAGAAGCGCGCAGAAAGCCCGTTTGGTCTTAACCGACTTAGAGCCAAACTCTTCCCCAATTTACAAGATTACCCCTCACGAGTTTTAACCTAATTATATAAGTTTTGTCAACATGTTAGAGGCAAAGTGTGCTTTCTTGTTTTACTATTTTCACAGCTAAAGGTTTTCTAGGATTTTTAGTAGATTGGAGAGGATATCCAAAGATATTTGTGATTGGAACTCCATTGATATATATCTATTTATCTATGCAGTTTTTATAACTTATCGCTGTTATGAATTGCTTAGCCATGTCTGAGTAGTTCTCTTTGTTGTATTTAGGATTTAAATAGGTTATGAGGGATTAGCCCCAACTATAGATTGCTAAGTTTTGATATTCATCTTTAGGATAGTCATTAATGCCTTCTTCTAGATTAGCTACCTAGATAAATGAAAACTGTTACCAGATAAATAATTCAAAGCAATTCTTGAAATGAACTGGTTGGATGTCGTGTTAACATGGATTGGACAAATGTTAAGGTAGCACAACGAGAAGAAGGAAAACTGTTAGCAATTTGAGATTTCAATAGTATCAGCAATAAGAACGGAACAAATGATCGAGAATAAGTACAAGTTATTCTTAGGACCATCTCCGATGCAAAAGTTGAGTAAAGAGTGGTATTGGTAAAATGTCTATGGAATCAATGTTTTCAAAGAAGTTAAAGCAAGTGGAGTTTAGCAGGAAAAAAATGGTCTAGGTTCATGATAGACCATGGATTTGACCCACTTTCACCCATGGTTTTATAGGTGTTTTTATTACTAATTATTATACTATAGAGTCTATTTATTATATTTATGAGATCAGGAGTGATTTGGAGATAAGTGATGATTTTGGAGCATTTTGAAGATATTTTGAGCGAGCACCCGAGATGACCATCGAGCTCGACCATAGGTCGATATTGAGGAACGAATATCGATCGATGTTCACATCAGAACATCGTTCAACAGCAAAGCGCGCAGAAAGCCCGTTTGGTCACAGCCGACTTGAAGCCCAAGTCTTCACCATTTTTCAAGATTACCTCTGGCGAGTTTTAACCTAATTATAAACGCTTTGCCACCATGTTAGAGGCAAAGTGTGTTTTCTTGTGTTTCTTGTTTTACCATTATCAGCAAAAGGTTTTTAGGATTTTGATAGATTAGAGAGAAGATCCAACGTTATATTTGTGATTGGAACTCCATTGATATCTATTTACAATTCTAATGAAGTTTTCTTACCTAATTGCTGTTATGAATTGCTAGGCCATGTCTGAGTAGTTCCATTGTTAGATTTTAGGGTTTAAATAGGTTATGAGGAATTAGCCCCAACTATAGATTGATGAGTTGTGATAATAATTATTAGGATTGTCATTAATGCCTGATTCTAGATTAGCTACCTAGAACTTGCCCTAGGATTGTTAGATAAAAGCGATAGCTTCATTCTCATCCTGAAACAATTCTAATTGAGCTAAGATTCTTGCTAGAGTAAGGAGAGAGCTAATCTAGTGAGCTTAGTGAGCATCATTCAAACCGCGCATAAAGCTTAACTAGAAGCGCGTCGATCGATATCCATATTGGATAATTGATCGACGGAGTGAAACATGTATCGATCGATATCGATCGACACTTGCTATTGATCGAACACTCTTGTTTGGGTCATTTGACTTAGTTAATAGACAAGTCCAGAAACGCGAGAGCTTTGTTGTTTAGTAGTTGAGCTCTATATTATCATGCATGAAACTCATTAGGCATATGTAGGATTATAATTCCAAGTTTCCTGAATAAAAACCCTAAGTCTAGCTATTTTCTTTTATGCACCAAAACCTCAATCAATCAAACAATCGAGCAATTACTTGCTCAACAAAACTGCAATTTTACATTTTAATCATTAAACCATCCTACTTAACAAATTCCATTAGATTTATTAGGTTCCCTAGCTTTTTGTGGATTCGATCCCTAAGTACTGTAACTGAACCTCTTATTTGAGAGAGTAAATTCACTCTTTAGGGTAATTTGAGTGATATCAGTTCATGAGTGCAATGTTCGATGAAAGCGTTGGTCAATTCAAGGAAATGTTACGACTACTGCAATTGGTCTAGGATGAAAAATCCAACAAGATCAGAAACCTTGTTGGATTAGTGGGTAAGATTCGCAATTTAAAAGAGATCTGGAAGTGGTTCAACCATTCCAGGGTTTGACGGTAAAGGATGTGAAGTATGGTGAATGACATACTACAAGGAAAATTTCGTGGTTCAGGAGGCGTGCAAATGGGTATGTGAATGTTAGTCCAATCCAGATATGAGTGCTTTTGCATGGATACATCTAAGATTGGATTTAGTTGTTTTATGAATATGCTATCGCGAATTTTTCTTCATGATTGTGGAAGAAAAAGGATTGAATGCAGTGTTGAAGATGCTGTGAATGAGGTTCTTTATGGATCATTATAGTGCCCAGAATAAGAAATCATGTGATCAAGTTGACTTACAAAAGATCTTATCCATCATGATATTATTTGGCAGTTTTGAATTTTGGGATTATGGATGCAACCTAAAAGAAGAAATTGTCAATGGCATAGTCGGTTGGATCAGTGAAGATGACTCGGGTATCGAAATGTTTATGTCAAAACCATTATGTTGGACCAAAGTGGAGAAGATTAAATCTCAAGTTAGGAGTGATCGGGGGAAGTACAATGGAGGAAACCAAAATTAGTTAGAGTAAGCGGTTGGGTACATGGAAGCAAAATAATGCATCGTGTCCATAGTTGCTTCAGTCTCTAGTTATTCAGCACTTCGTCAAGACTATATTCGAGGATGAATTTATTTTAAGTGGGGGAGAGTTGTAATGATACGCTCCTGGAGTATTTTTAATTTTGAAAAAAATAGAACGCAAGAAGTTTTATTCTATAAGGAGCGTATTTTTTCAAGTGTGGAGACACTTGTATTCGTGAAGATTGGAAGAATAAATGTATTTTTAACCAAGTTTCGGATCTTCAGTGAGCTCATGGAAAATATTCAGAATGGGTTGAGAGCATGCATACGGAGAGATCAAGTCCGCAAGACCACGAATGTTCGGCTGTTGGATAATGCGGGCTCCAAGTAAGAAAAGTTTGACTAGCCATAATTGCGGGATAATACAAAAGGAAGGTCGGATCTGCGGGAGTCAGCTAAGGAAAGAATCAAAGATATCAACTCAAGCCATTGATGGTGATCTTTGACCAAGCCAAATAAGGAAACAGCCATTAAGAGCCCGGCTTGGTGAGAAAGCTTGGGAATTCCAATATAAGGACCCCTTGAGCTCTCATTTTTCACACAATTCAGAAAGCAAGAATTGAGAGAAGTTAGAGATCAGAAACGAGTTGGTAAATAGAGAAGTCCGAGAAGAGGAATTCAGCAAGGAGGAGCTAAGGAGTTCATCGCTTGAAAGCGCTAGGTAGTTCAGAGTCTTCGAATCCTTGAGATTCAGCTAAGGTGAGGGCGTGATTTGTGGTAACTTAGTAATTTGTATTTTTGGTCATAGTTGGTTTGTTAGGATGAAGATTATGTGTTAGAGTATTTATTTATGGAAGGTTTGTTCTTCGTTCTTCGAAATGGTTCTCAAGGATCGAAGAACATTCTTGTGTTCTTACGATAATTGCATGTTAGATTTTTGTGATGATGATATGTTTAAATTAATATGTTTATGTGAATGAACATAGAATTGATCTTCAATAGAATTGGTATTAATGAAGGAAAGAACGTAAATAGAAAATTGAAAATAAATAATGAAAGTACATGATTAAGCAATGAAATTAAATAAGGAAAGTATGTTTTGGCTTCGGCCGTTATGGACTTTCGGACCATAGGTTGGCTTCAGCCGCATGTTGGCTTCGGCTGCAGATTGGAATAGGCT
Organism: Brassica napus; assembly: GCF_020379485.1. NCBI lineage: Eukaryota > Viridiplantae > Streptophyta > Magnoliopsida > Brassicales > Brassicaceae > Brassica > Brassica napus. The sequence continues at coordinate 17,156,472 of NC_063438.1, forward strand.
GCAGGTTGGCTTTGGGCCGTTATGGGCCTTTGGGTCGTAGGTTGGCTTCGGCCGCAGGTTGGCTACGGCTGTAATGGATCAACGGGTGATAGGTACGGCCGTAGCCGTAGGTTTAGCTACGGTGCAGGTTTGGCTAACTCCACAGGTTTGGCTTCGGCCGCAGGTTGATGAACCTTCTGGTCGGAATGTTATGAAATGCTAAAGTAAAGGAATGATATAACTGGCTGCTAGGTGGTTAGTTTGAATGAATAAAAATGGATAAGTAATACGAAAATGGGTAAGTAAGGAATGATGGAAACGGATCGCTAGGTTGATAGAATTAGATTGGTAGGTTGTTAGAATTGAACGTTGAATTTGATTGCTTGATTATTGAGTTGCATGTGAGCGGTTTTGAGCGTCCTCACTGAGTAATTTTGTATACTCATGCCTCCTTTTACGATGCTGGTAACGTTGCTTGTGTGGACCGGAGCGCGAGGCTATAAAGATCATCGGGAAGGGTGTTCAAGTACTTCGTCTCGTGTTTCATTAAAAAAGTTATAGTATTTCTCATTATCATCCGATAAAATTTGACTTGATCTTTTAATTAGAAATTTTCAAGTCTTTTCAAAGATTTCCAGATTGGGGTGTTTCATGTAGTGTCCCCATCTAGGAGTTTCTGACTCTCACTAGCTCCTTGCGCTCTAATTTTTTAGGGGGTGTCGCTCGACACCAGTATCGACTGGGCATTCTTCAGGCAACTTTTATCATTCAAGCTGTAGGCAGATGATCATCAAATATCCCCAATGTATGAGGCTAAATGCTCAATTTTGTCTGGTGGGACTGGAAATTCAACTTCATAAATAGTAAATGGAACCATAAACTTCTTATGGTCAGGAATCCTCTTCACTCTCTTGTAAAATTCAACCAACTCTTTTGCACAGATAGGTGGTTTCAGATGCTTGGGAACATCATGGTATGTGACCTTGGGCTTGTACATTATCTCCTCAATTAGTTCTGGCACATTCATGCAAATTGTCAGTGCGTTCAATCATATGTGTCGATAGAAACTAGATGTCTGCTGATCGACGCTGGCCCTTGGTGAAGCCTTTGAATCATTTCCCGAAGGGTGTCAATTGATGCTTAGGGGGTGTCGACCAACACCAAGCTTTAGTGTCGATTCTAGAGTGTCGAGATGAAAACTTGGTCTCTTAGTGCCAACGCCATTGAAGTTCACGTTTCCCTGCTCGTTTTTAAATCATTGAAAACTTGTAGTAGCAAAAATTCGCATCTTCTTCCTCAGCATTCTCAGAAGGTTCTATGTCTTCTACCTCAGCGAAATGCACCTCTTTTCCTCACCAGAAGGTTGTCGACTGAATCCAGCTTAGCTTTCAACTCTGCCATTTGACTCTTCGCCAAGTTCTCAGCCGACTTCATCCTTTCATAGTCAGAATTCTTGGTATTATTGCTAGATGCCAAGTTTTCTATCTGTCTCTTCGCCTCTTCTGGTGTTGAAGTTTCTTTCAATAAAAGTGTCTAGAGCCATATGATGCATCAAAGCTAATCCTCTGAAGAAATTTCCAAGCAGCTAAAAGTCGACGTTAAACCCATGATGTGAACAATCTCTCTGATAAGACCTAAATCTGATCCATGAGCTCTTGAAAGACGTTGTACGCTCCTAGCTGAATGTGGCGATTCAGTTTCTCATGTTTTAGGATCTATCATCATCAAATAAATTTCTCAAGAAGTATGAGATCATGCTGGAAGCTGTTTGAACCAATAAGAAACATCTCATACTAGAGAGTACTGGAAGAGCTTGAAGAGAAGGTAGTACGCATGGACTCCCTTTTCCTTAATGGCAGAGAACCAGATCCTCAATCCTCTCCAAGTAGTCCATAGGATGTTTATGTGGGAGCCCATGATAAGGCTGGTGTCCCACAAGAGTGAAGTATGTTAGCTTCAGCAGGAAATTGTTCCTCTGGAAACTAGGACGAATGGCAGATCTATTGGTGCAGTGTTAATTTGGTCGGTTATAATCATCTAACGTTCTGGGTCGAGCAACTATAGCATCGTCATTATTGGTGCTGCCTATGGTTCATGGATTACAATCCCTTGAGAATCAATCTTGTTTCCTGATGCATTACACATATGGCCTTCAGAGACACACATATGACTCCCTCAACATCTTGAATCAAGATAATTGGCGCGACCGTTTCTGTCTATCGGAGAATGGTATCGGGCGACACTGCTTGTTTGTTGATCGACGCTATTTCACAAAGAATGGTGTGCGTTCTGAATGAGCAGGATTCAAATGGGTAAAGAGCTGGCTTTCTTTGTTTTTTCTGGTATTGCTAGGCATGCACTTGAAAGATGCCAGAAAAGTTTATAAGTAACAAAGAAAAAAAAATCTAGACTAAACATTTTCACCTGGTCTAATGTGAATCAATCACTCTCCGGCAACATCACCAAATTTGATAGGCTTTAATTACACTAGAACAACTCTCTCAAATAAGAGATCGATTACAATACTTAAGGATCGAATCCACAGGGAGTGTGAATCACTTAGTGGATTGTCCGTTATAGGTAAATTTAGATCAATAATAGAAAGCTATAGATTAAAACAAAACAATAAAATTGGTTTGTAAATATATAAGAAAAATCTAGACTTAGGGGATATCAAACATGAAATCAAAACTCAAATAAATAGATGTTAAGGGTTTTATTAAGATGTTTTAGAGCTCAGATTCGTAAGTAAGTCATCCAAATCTCACTCTGATTACTATCAGATGTCTAGATCAGAGATGTCCAACTCTCGTTGCGATTCCAAATACTCTAGGCAAGCATTAAGTTTCATTTCGATATGTTCACTAAGTTCAAGACCAACTCTCGTTGTGCTAACAACCTAACAAAGCAAGATACAGTTCAAGTACTGATTACACTCTCGTGTCTTACAATTATCCTAAGATCAAGTATTTATTTAATTACTCAAGAAATAATCAATAAGATCAACCTTGTTGAATGATGTAATATGACTATCCTAGAAATTCTATAAATCACAAATTCATCAAAACCCTCGAAAATTCTTAAATTTAACAAATAGACTATTCATACATGATCGCACAAAACATAGCACAAATCCGTATGAATTTCATGATTGATGCCATCTTCATATCTCGACTCCAATTTCTGCATAGTTACGGTTTTTTTTTTCACTTTAAACTCTAAATGGTTACAATCTCTATAATTTTTCAAAACGCACCGACCTGAAAATACCTTAAAACAACATGAAATGCATAATAAAAACTCTATAAGAAACTTATATTATGGTCAAAAGCCGGTAAAAACCATAATATACCATATATTTATTATTAATATTTTTTTTTGGTAAACTGCTTAATTTATTATTAATATTAAGCAGAAACCCCCCTTTTTCCAACAAAATATGTATAAACAACCGAAAATTCTGGGGGATATTCCAAGCGATAGGTTAAGGTATCAGGACACGTATATGACATAGTGCGTGCGAATTGGCAAGCACGTGAATTGGTGCTTAACGAGTCGGCAGTAATCGCATCCCAAAGTTATTGGAGGGAACAATAGAGTAATTGTAAACGTAGAAAATATATAATAAGCATAACGTATATTATAAGGTATATTCTTCGAATAACCCGTTCTTAGGTTTACCTAATCTTTGAACATGTATCTCTCAATCAGAACGGTCCGAAATATTTTTTTTATAAGGATATATAATCGATTCCAATTCTTCTTACTATTATTATTTTATTTTCTTACGTTCATAGCTCACACAGAACGCTGTTTAACTATAGTTAGGCAACCCAACCACAGTATACCACTAAATTTGGTTTGCGCTCCATTTCAAATGAAAGGTCATGAAAAACTGCATCTTTTTTTACCGATGTTCTATAAACAGTATCACATTAAATATATTGTAAATAATATTCGTAACTCAAACATTAAAATACTTCAAATCTTTTTTTATTTAATATTTAAAATAAAATATACTCCTTCCGTCTCGAATTAATTGTCGTTGTAGAGTAGAATTTTGGTTTCAAAATCAGTTTTGTTTTAGAATTTCAATGCAAAATTTATTGTTGATATTCTTTTTTTTCTATTGGTTGAAATATGGTTAGGTGTATTGGTAATGATGTTTTTGTTTTGGAAATATGTAAAATCAAATCTATACTATTAAAAGGGAAGCAATTTTTAAAAATCTACTTATAAAAGGTTGTTAGACCCTTTCATTAGAATGTTATATTTTATATCACCTTAATTAATCAATTCCACATAATATGTTTAATATTTGTGCCAAACTAAAAGATTCTGCCACCAGATTTTGTGCTTATTAACAGAAAATAATTATAATAGTATTTATTTTCAAATACAAGAAATATAATGTTTAGATATAGTTTATACTGTCAGCTATGATGATCATTTATCCGCTCCATATAAAGGCTGATTTACAACATTTATTAACATACTAAATGTACCAAATTTTTTTATATACAGAATGTAAAACTTTTATGTAAAACATAATGTGTAAAAACATGACAATACTTTAAAGTTTTTTTATTATATTCAAAATTTTATGTGTATACACGAAATATGTTTCTAAAAATCTAACATTTTATTTGAAATTTGAAACATTAACCGAAAACCGAATCTGAACACAAAAGAATAATCGTGACACCGAAATCTAAATCTATTTAGAAACAGAAAAATATATTTAATATATACAATACATTTTAGATACTTAGGGTACCGGTTCAGATCTCTGTAGAATCCAAATCTAAACCGATACTGCGGGTCTGAAATATACCCAATAGATACTTTGCCGTAGACTTGGATCTGAACCGATTCGGATCGGTTTTTATTCGAACCAAACAAAATGTTTGGATCTAAGAAAGAGTTACATAATAATATACATACAAAATTTTAAATAAATTAATTCATAAATTATATAATTTTATAAAATTCTATATTTTGATATAATTCAATATTGTAACATAATAACATACAAAAATCATTAACATTATTAAAATTTTTATTGTAAGAAAAAAAGCGCGGGTCAAGATCTAGTGTTTTATTAATCTATGTGCGTAAACCTAAAACGACAATTAATTCGAAACGAAGAGAGTATAATTTAAATACGTATATATGTGTAATAAGAAAAAGAATTTGCTGTTACCTAATGGTCCGGACCGTTGACATTACGCTCAGCAACTTGACTTCGCCACCACCTCAGTGCATAATATTTTATATTTATTTTCACATTATAATCTTGAGGGAAAAGAGACCCACATCGACATAAGAAAAAAAAAAGTGAAATGTTACTCTATATAGCCTCTACATGCGAGATAGTTGGTAAGGTATCGGGCTTTCCTGTAAAACCTAAGAAATCTTTATGATTTAAAGTTGGGCAGATTAGTCGGTTTATTGGGATGATTAATCGGTTTATTTGTCCGATTAGTTGGTTTTTGCGCCGATTAATTGGGTGTCGATTTTATTATCTGATTCAGAATAAATTGTGGCGGATGATGTCCGAGTAGCATTTAGACGAGCACCTAGGCGGCTAGGCACCGGCGTTTTAGAACTATATATATACTAGGGGTAGTCCGTCCTACGGACGGTTAGTAATTTAAAAAGTAACAGAATACATATAATTTTAAAAAGTAACAGAATACATATAATGTTTCACAATATTTAGTTTAGTTTCAGTTAAAAATGATATTAATGTTAGAAATATGAGAGAAATGTTGCTGTGAAAATTGTGTCTTTCTCATTAGCTCTCACTATCAATATATAGTGGAGGTTCATACAAAGGTTTACAGCAAAGGAGAGAATCTACACATTTAATACATATTGACTACATTCATTACAAAGATACAGACTTTGTCAAAGCTCATAAATGCTCCGGTTGAATGAGTCTTCATCTTGACTAGTCTTGGACGATTGTAGACGGACCGGAGACGGGTGTAGACGGATGTAAACCTCCTTGATGGTTAATGGCAATCCACATATCCATACAATGGATTTATAACACTCCCCCTTGGATGCCATAACCATATCGGGCTTGTAATGTGCTAACGTTGCCTCATTAAAACTTCTCCCGGAAAACCTAAAACCCAATGTGGTAAAAAGGGAAACCAAGGAAAGGAAAAAGAGTACAACACACATTACTCCCCCTGATTTGGACATCACTGAAGGTCCTTGAGTCTTCGCATGCCAATCTGCTGCGTGAGCTTCCTGAATGTGCTGGTGGGAAGTGGCTTGGTGAAGAGGTCGGCTGAGTTCTCACTTGACCGGATTTGAGTGACGCTGACCTCCTTGGCTTTCTGCAACTCATGTGTGAAGAAGAACTTGGGTAGTACATGTTTGGTTCGGTCACCTTTGATATACCCATCTTTGAGTTGAGCAATGCAGGCTGCATTACCCTCATATATGATGGTCGGACCATTGTCCTCAACCATTCCACAATCTGATCGGATGTGTTGAGTCATAGACCTCAACCATACACACTCACGACTTGCCTCATGCATGGCTAAGATTTCTGAGTGATTAGATGATGTGGCTGCTATAGTTTGTTTCATGGAACGCCATGATATTGCAGTACCACCATAAGTAAACACATATCCGGTTTGGGACCGAGCATGGTGTGGATCAGATAAGTAGCCTGCATCAGCAAAGCCTACTAAACCATCTTTGGTTTCATTGGTATAAAATAGACCCAAATCCTTAGTTCCTTGAAGGTAACGTAGGATATGTTTAATTCCATTCCGGTGCCTTTGGGTCGGACATGAACTAAAACGGGCTAGGAGGTTCACAGCAAAACATATATCTGGTCTAGTTTGGCTAGCCAAATACAGTAACGCTCCTATGGCACTGAGGTAAGGCACTTCAGGACCCAGGACATTCTCATCATCCTCCTTAGGACGGAATGGGTCAGTGTCCACTCCAAGGGACCTCACAACCATTGGGCTGGTCAATGGGTGAGCCTGGTCCATGTTAAATCTCTTGAGTACCTTTTCTATATATGCCTTTTGATGCACAAGGATTCCTCCTTTTATGTATGTTATATGGTGTTTTATACATCTTGTATATATGCTTTTCAATTGGTTTTCAAGTCTTTATCGAGTCTTCCTAGTCCTTTTCGAGTCATTACAGGTCTGGAGTTGCATTGGATGGGAGATGGACCAGCTGGAACAAAAGAGGCAGAAAACAGTGCAACTTGGTGATTTTCACGCAGAACAGTCTTGATGACTGTTCCGGATAGCAGAGCAACTCGAGTGACTGTTCCGAGTGAGTGTTCCAGCGGCAGAGATTTTTAGAAAACTACAACCTATTTCGGGATTTGCCCTAATCTCTCTATTTTCTCTCCCAGCCGCCTGTGGCTTTGATATATCTTCTTTTTCTGTTTTTCCTGAGGATTCTACGCTATTCTAGACAGAAGAAACCAGACCGTAGAGTGGGAGATTTGTGATTTGATACTTTGTAAAGGGAGAAGGCTCCATCTCTCTCACCATAGAGAAGAATCCTCTGAACCCTTATTCTATTTTATCTACACATGTTTTATTCAGTCTCTATCTCTGTGTTTTCTCTGTTAATGGCTGAGTAGTCAACTTGCTTAGTCTAGGGTGTTAGGGTGTTAGATCTGTGAGCTTGACATAAATAAGTTAATAATCGATTGTCTTCATTCACTGTTGTTCTTAAGGCTTGCATCAAGTTAACCACTTAGTGCCTGATTCCAGGTTTAATCTATTCATCAAAAGTGTTATAGGTTGCTAGACATAACTTGAATGAGCATTGCATCCCTAATCAGCGAAAGTAGATATTAGGGTGTTTTGTGAACACATCGGACTTGATCTCTATTGTTTGCTGTCGCATCTTGATCCAAACGAGAGTTTAGGTATCAAGATCGATCAGCATAGGGAGCAGTACCACGACAGTGGACTGTTCTATTTGAGTGATCCGAGTGCTAGACTGGTCTTTAATTGAACTTGAATAATTGTTTGGCTCACACTTGTTTAACACCCGATCAAACCACCCTAGGCTAGCATTTTTAATCATCTGAAAACCTTAAATCAATCTCTTACTTTATTGTTACGAAATCAACTTTAAAACCCCCATATTGTTTTAGCTTGATATTGATCCCATAAAGATAAATTGTAATAGTTGGTCTCTGTGGATTCGATCCTAAAGTGCTACATCGACATACCATTCGATTGTGGTAGTGTGCACATTAGGTTAATTGGTGTGCGTATACACGTAATATCAATTTGGCGCCATTGCCGGGGCCCATCTTTTTACCTTTATTTTTCGGTTATTTATTTAGTCTAAGACCTCTAACTTGCCCTATCCTTTTTGTTTCAGCTAATTTTTCAGGTGCATAACCAGTAGACATACTCGGAGAAACGCACAAGGAGAGTTAGCTACATTTAGCAACCAGGAGCTAGCAAGGTTAGGAAGAACAAATCTTCAACAGCCAAGGCAAACCGACACCACTATGGGTGATCATGCCAATCAGGATGACCTCACTGCTGCAATGGCACTCATGCAGCAGCAGATGCAACAAATGCAGCAGACCATCCAAGCTCAGCAGGATGCTGCTGAACAGGCTGCTCTCGCGCGGCAGGAACAACGGGCGCAGACTGTTCCAATCGGGCAGAGAAACCTTCCTTGCAACATCCCTACTACGGACTCTGCCATTGTTCCTCCACCCTGCACCAGGCAGGACTTCGAGATCAAGCCTGCTTTGATTGGTCTAGTACAGAGAAAAGTGTTCTCTGGTCTCTCTACAGAAATTGCAATGGAGCATATAGAGAGCTTCGAAAAAGTCTGCAGTTTAACTCGCATGAATGGTGTTCCACCAGACTACATCAGGTGCATGTTATTCCCATTCTCTCTTGATGGAAAAGCTGCATGGTGGTTAAACTCTCTCCCTACCGGCTCTCTCACTTCATGGGAACAGGTCCGATCAGCGTTCCTCAGCCATTTCTACTCTAAGGCGAGAACAGCTGCATTGAGGAACAAGATCACCTCCTTCAGACAGCTCACTGATGAGCTTTTCTGTGACGCATGGGAGCGCTTCAATGACTATCGCAGAGAATGTCCTCACCATGGATTTGATGATGATTACCTCCTGGACATTTTCTATGATGGAGTGGACTGGAAATACCAAGATGCTCTCAACTCTGCGAGCAATGGAGACTTCATGACTCAAACCACTGATGGAGCGTTTAAGCTGATTGAGAACATGTTTGCTAGCTCAGCTAATAAGAAAGAGGAGCGTGATTGCTCCAAAAAAGGGAACAGTTCTGACACCCAGAAGATAGATGAGCTGACTGCCAAGGTTGATCAGCTACTGAAAAACAACCATGGGCACGTCTTCAACATGGGGCAAGCTACGTCCGGGCAGATTCAGAACCAGAACCATCGACAACCGCAGAGAAATCAGCAAGTTGTTCCAGCTAACGGGAACAGTCAACCAGATGAGCTGAATGGTCTGGGTATGATGATGCAACAGCTGTTGCAGGGTCAGCAGGTTCAGGCCAAAGCGTTGAATCAGGTAACCACGGAACTGGACACCAGTATGGGCAACATGTTCACTGAGCTGAATAGCAAGTATGCCAATCTTGCGATCCATATAAGAAAGATCGATGTTCAGCTTGCTCAAACAGTTGAGAATATCAAGAGGCAACAAGAGACGCTCCCTGGAAGAACTGATAAAAATCCTAGGACTGAGCACTGTAATGCAATAGAGCAGCCGTTCGCTGAGACTGTTCTAGGCGCAGAAGAGAACACAAAGCAATCAGCTAGCTCTGAAGTGATTGCTCCTAGCGAACCTGCTGAAACTCCACCAGTGCGAGTCTATGTTCCTAAGGTTCCCTATCCAATTCCACCTAAACATCTGATGGATCCCATTAGTGAAGAGCAGCTGATAGGTTTTAACAAGATGGTGAGAAGGCTTCCTAAAGAACTTGCATTTGAAGATGCTCTACAGATTCGTCTATTGCTCAAGTTCTTTAAAAATTGTAGAGAGACTCAAGAGGAGATCAAGGTCCTCTATACCAAAGCGCTGTCTACACCAGCACTGAAGGTATTGCTTAAGGTTGATGATCCTGGAAAGTTTGTTTTCCCATGTTCCATCGCAGGAACAACCTTCAAGGACGCTCTTTGTGACTCTGGTTCTTATGTGAATCTCATCTCAAAGGTTATTTTAGACGATTTGGGTATTGCTGATGTTGAGCGTTCTCAGCTGACCCTGACCTTTGCAAACTCTTCCAGAGCAGTTCCATATGGAACCATCCGCAGCCTTCATGTCCAAGTAGGGGAATGCATTGTTCCTGCTGAGTTTCAAGTTGTTGATATGAACAAGGATCATGAGATGCCTTTGATATTTGGAAGGACATTCATGGCTACTGTTGGAGCAACCATCGATATGTCCAACAAGAGAGTCTGCTTCTCCAACATCAACAAGAAAATTTTCTACAAGGCTGTACCCACCAGATCTTCCTCATCACACGCCTCTTGCATCTCAGTGTTTCATGTAGAAAAGCTGAAGGTTGTTCCAGAGAAGGAGCATGGTGATAAGGGTGAGGGCAGGCTGTTCTTTGATGAAGATCCTAGCACTGATCCTACTAAATTCAGAGGGAATTCAAGGGTGAAACAGAAAGTCCAGAAGAAAAGAGTCAAGGGAGATCCTACAATGACTTTGATACCTCTCAAGTGTGATGGGAACTCCATTGAGTATGAGGTAAAGTGCAAGGGTACCTCTAAACCTTTCTCTAAAGTCAGAGCTATTCTCACACATGAACTGAAGGAAAAAGGGAAAGCTGCAGTGAAAGGGTTGTTGAGCAGAGTTCTGGAGCTGAACATGTCTGATTGTGGAGCTTGTTTTGGAACAAGCCCTCCTGCTCAACCCGACTGATCCCAGTCACCAAGTCAAGCTAGAGACTTAAACCAAGCGCTTGGTGGGAGGCAACCCACTGGTGAGTGTCATTAACATTAGGATTTTCATTTTACTTATTTTTGTTTTTAGTTTGTTGAGTCTCAGGTCATAAATCAGAAAATCCGAGATCCTTGACTGGAGCAAGCAGATGGCTGCTCTCATTCCAGAGCATCCTTTACCGGAGCGACCGCGTCTTGCTCTGTCAGGCCGCTTCATGCCAGGTAAGTATCTCGAACAAAAAAAATGTTTATTCTTGATTTCACCATCTCTCTGATTTATTTTCACACCAGGGACATTGTGAAGTAAGTCTGGGGAAGGGTTTTCGTCGTTTACTAACTCGTTTCTTTCTTTTGTTTTTTTTTCTTTTGGGTCAATTTGAGTCAGTTTTTATTGAGTCAGTCAAAAATTTGTGGGAATTAGGACATTATTTCGTGTTGATCACTAACCACCTCGTGCTTTAGTTATCTTATTCAGTGATCTTAGCAGTGGCAAAAGACACACATGTGGACCTGGAACACCCTGACATATCTCACTTGATTCTCCAGAAGTTCTCAGCCGATCAGGTTACACTGGGTAGACTTAACTCCACCTTACTTGAACCTAATCTTAACTGAAATTCTTCTTGTTATGGGCATTAGATTAGGCAAACGAGAACATACTCAGGACTTCTTATCCTTTTTATCCATCTTGCTGATTCTGCGTGGCTAGCTCATCTTTAGCTAGTTCCCACCCTGCACCTTAGCCTTTATTCCACCTTCATGCATTTGTTTTTCAGTGTCATATGTGCAGATATGTGCAAAAAGGTCGGAGAGGAAAGGATCAACCGGTCCATAACCAATGAACTGTGCAAGAGCAGGGGTAGAGAACCGGAATGGTCGCGAAATCAGAACCACAAGTGGCACTCAGAACGATCATGTGTTACCTCCTTCTTCGTCACATCACCATATCAGTCTTCAAAAAAAAAAAAAACGAGAATAATGTGATGGAGAAGGGGAAGAAAGAAAAGAAACATGGAGCCACTGGAAAGGTCGAGCAAGAAGTTGGTACCAAGTATTGAAGAGTGTGTAGAGGAAAGTGGAAAGCAGAACAATCAGTTGCCTGTTCCATCATCAGAACAGTCGCACCAAATAAAGCAAAAACGAGTAGAGGCTGTGGACATCAATGGATCTATCCTGTCTAGTCATTTTGTGTGATATCCTACATCCTCGTCAATGAAATGGTAGCCCTTAAACACTCTTAACTCCACCATTAAGTAGCCTGTTCCACACCTAGACCGTGTACCCTGAATGATGTCTGTGATGAGAAGCTCACGCTACTCTTAAATGAATGTAGGGAGTTCTGTCTCGATAGTGTTGCTTTTTCAGGTTTGAGATGTAGAGTATGAAGCTGATTTTCGAACAACAGTCAGTGGGGTTCCGGTAAGGGTGTGTTGTCCTAGTTTTACTGCTTGTATGGTTCAGAGATTCGTGGTTAAAGTATGGTTGCTGAGAATAGGAGAGTTCCCACACTTTCAAACCTTTCTCCCTGTTCTTGATACTTGACATTGTTTGAGGACAAACAAGGATCTTAGTCTGGGGGAATTGTTATATGGTGTTTTATACATCTTGTATATATGCTTTTCAATTGGTTTTCAAGTCTTTATCGAGTCTTCCTAGTCCTTTTCGAGTCATTACAGGTCTGGAGTTGCATTGGATGGGAGATGGACCAGCTGGAACAAAAGAGGCAGAAAACAGTGCAACTTGGTGATTTTCACGCAGAACAGTCTTGATGACTGTTCCGGATAGCGGAGCAACCCGAGTGACTGTTCCGAGTGAGTGTTCCAGCGGCAGAGATTTTTAAGGAAACTACAACCTATTTCGGGATTTGCCCTAATCTCTCTATTTTCTCTCCCAGCCACCTGTGGCTTTGATATATCTTCTTTTTCTGTTTTTCCTGAGGATTCTACGCTATTCTAGACAGAAGAAACCAGACCTTAGAGTGGGAGATTTGTGATTTGATACTTTGTAAAAGGAGAAGGCTCCATCTCTCTCACCATAGAGAAGAATCCCCTGAACCCTTATTCTATTTTATCTACACATGTTTTATTCAGTCTTTATCTCTGTGTTTTCTCTGTTAATGGCTGAGTAGTCAACTTGCTTAGTCTAGGGTGTTAGGGTGTTAGATCTGTGAGCTTGACATAAATAAGTTAATAATCAATTGTCTTCATTCACTGTTGTTCTTAAGGCTTGCATCAAGTTAACCACTTAGTGCCTGATTCCAGGTTTAATCTATTCATCAAAAGTGTTATAGGTTGCTAGACATAACTTTATTGAGCATTGCATCCCTAATCAGCGAAAGTAGATATTAGGGTGTTTTGTGAACACATCGGACTTGATCTCTATTGTTTGCATCTTGATCCAAACGAGAGTTTAGGTATCAAGATCGATCAGCATAGGGAGCAGTACCACGATAGTGGACTGTTCTATTTGAGTGATCCGAGTTCTAGACTGGTCTTTAATTGAACTTGAATAATTGTTTGGCTCACACTTGTTTAACACCCGATCAAACCACCCTAGGCTAGTATTTTTAATCATCTGAAAACCTTAAATCAATCTCTTACTTTATTGTTACGAAATCAACTTTAAAACCCCCATATTGTTTTAGCTTGATATTGATCCCATAAAGATAAAGTGTAATAATTGGTCTGTGGATTCGATCCTAAAGTGCTACATCGACATACTATTCGATTGTGGTAGTGTGCACATTAGGTTAATTGGTGTGCGTATACACGTAATATCAATGTACTCAAGTTGTAACCCCAAACAGACTTTAGTTTTACCTAGGTCTTTCATTTCAAACTCTTTCTTGAGATATTCAACTGTTTGGGCGATTTCCCCAGGGGTTCCAATGATGTTCAAATCATCAACATACACTGCTATGATAACAAATCCTTTGTTTGCAAACTTCTTTATAAACATACATGGACTGATAGGGTCGTTCTTATAGCCAACTTTGGCAAGGTATTCGCTTAAGCGGTTATACCACATTCGACCACTTTGCTTAAGTCCATATAAGGATTTGTTCAGCCTTATGCAGTGTTCTTCTCGAGAACCTTTATTAGCTTTAAGCTCAATACCCTCTGGTAATCTCATATATATCTCGTTATCCAGTGGACCATAAAGGTATGCGGTTACAACATCCATTAACCGCATCTCCAAATTTTCTTTGATTGCCAGACTTATTAAAAATCGAAATGTAGTTGCATCCACCACAGGGGAGTATGTCTCCTCATAATCAATGCCTGGTATTTGTGAGAATCCTTGTGCTACAAGCCGTGCTTTGTATCTTACAATTTCACCATATTCATTTCTCTTCCTCACAAATACCCACTTATATCCCACTGGTTTAACATTATAAGGTGTCCAGATAATCGATCCAAAGACATTCCTTTTCTTAAATGATTCTAACTCCACGTTTATGGCTTCTTTCCATTTGAGCCAATATGATCTTTGAGTGCACTCTAGTATAGACGTGGGTTCATGATCCTCATCTAAGTCCATCATATCAAGGGTTACTTGGTATGCAAATATATCATTGATGTCGACATCTTTCCGGTTCCATCTTGTCCCAGACATTAAATAATTAATTGAGATCTCATCATTATCAATACCTTTAGTACCGTGAGGCTCGGCGTCCCGAGTCCCATTGGTTGGTACCTTAGGCATGGCCATTTCGGCCTTGTCTGGACAATCTATGACCTCGGTTTCTTTTGCACCTTTCTTTAGTTTCCGAGGTCTTTTATCTTTGGAACCAATTGGTCTACCACGCTTAAGTCGTGTTTTAGACTCTGTAGCCACTTGATTGTGTCCATCATGGACATCAATACTTATTGGTGCATTACAAGCTGGTATATAGGACTTAGTCACTCTTTTCGGGTCAGCAAAGGAATCATGCAATTGATTAGCTAGCTTTTGCATATGAATTATTTTCTGGACTTCTAAATCACATGATTGAGTCCGAGGATCTTGCCATGATAAGGATGTTTGATTCCATACAATTTCTTTGCCCAGCTTGTTATTTTCTCCCCCTAATGTTGGGTACTCTGATTCATCAAAATGACAATCAGCATATCTGGCCTTAAATAAATCTCCAGTAGTAGGTTCAAGATACTTAATAATGGTTGGAGAATCAAAACCAACATATATTCCCATCCTCCTTTGAGGTCCCATTTTTGTTCTCTGTGGTGGTGCAATAGGAACGTACACAGAACATCCAAATGTTTTGATATGGGATACGTCTGGCTCATGACCCGAGAGTAATTGGGATGGAGAATTTTTATGTTCACTGGATGGCCTTATGCGTATTAATTCAGCAGCATGTAATACCGCATGTCCCCAAGCTGATACTGGTACCTTCGACCTCATGAGTAATGGTCGAGCAATCAACTGGATTCTTTTAATGAAGGATTCGGCCAATCCGTTCTGTGTATGTACATGTGCCACGGAGTGTTCCACACTTACCCCCATGGACAAACAGTAATCATTAAAAGCTTGGTGATACACTAAAAATGAATCCTTGCTACTGTCAAGTTAACAGTGGTAATTGTAATATTTGAGATTCAATCCAGAGGACCAGTTTACTCTTTACTCTTATGAGTTCAATGTCAAGCTGAGAAACAAATGGGTTTTGAGAATTAATTGCGACAAAAGTAACAAGAATGCCTAGGTAATTTGAATTCGATTTAAATGAAGCTGGCTTAGGGTCAATGATCGGATGTTAATTGCAGAACTGAACAACTATTCAAGTGCGATGAAATGCAGTCTAGAACTCAGATCACTCAGCTGGAACAACTCACAATCGTGATCTTATTCCCTATGCGTGTCGGTCTTGAATCCTAAGCTCTCGCTTGGAACAAGACGCGAAAGCAAGCTTTAGATGCAAGATCTGATTAGTTCACTTAATACCCTAATATCTACTCTCGCTGATTAGGGATACTAAGCTCATTCAATATAGGTCGACTTATCTCCTAACGGTTAGCTAGAGGATTAAATCATAGATCCAACATTAAGTGATCAGTTCAATGCAGGCAGTAAGATCAATATGAATGAAGATAGTTGAGATCACTTATTTGTGTTCAGTTCATACGGCTAACACCCTACAACCCTAAGCAAGCTTAGCCTACTACTCAATCATAAAGCAGGATGACACAGGCAAGATTTCTGAATAATACTGCATATAAAATAAGTAAAAAGACAAAGGGTTCAGGGTAATCTTCTCGTGAGAATGAGAGATGGAGCCTTCTCCCTTACAAGTTGCGTTAAATCCAAAAGAGCAATCTAGGTTTCTTGTAAAAACTAGTGTGTCTTTAAGAAAACGATAGCCTCCCCTTTTATAGGGGGGCGCTGGTGATAGGAGAATATGAGAAAGAGAAAGTCGAAACTAGGGTAAACTCCAGAATAGGAAGTTTCCTTAATGATCGGGAACAGTCTAATGCTTGATCTCTTCGGGAGCAACCCTTGGGTTGTTCTAAATGACTGTTCCACGTTGAATCCTTCAAAACAGCATCTGACTTCCTGAAACTCTCTCCTTTACTCTTTCACCTGTTCCCAACCTGGAATGATGTAAATTAAACACGAATTAGGACTGAAAATGAGCTCAAAGTGCACATGTATTGGTATTAAAAACACCACATATCAATTCCCACAGACTTAGATTCTTGTTTGTCCTCGAAAAAGACCAAGCCTCAAGAGCAGGGAGAAAGGTTTGAAGGAGCGGGAACTCGCTTTGTCTGAATAACCATGCTCTTACCACACATCTCTGAACCATACAAACTGTAGAATCAGATCGCACACCCTTACCAGAACACCCCCACGATTGCTGTTCGAAGATCAGCTCCGTACTCTATATCTCATACCTGAAAAGGTTGCACTATCGAGACAAAACTCCTTTAAGAATCATTTAAGAACAGCGTGAGCTTCTCATTACAAGCACTATTCAGGGTAGACGGGTTGATAAGGAATAGGCTGTTTTACGGTGGAGCTGAGAGTGTTTAGGGGTTACCGTGTTTGAGTGCATGCAGGATATCGCGCAAAACAGCAAGAGAGGACGGATCTGTTGAAGCCCACAACCCTTACTCATCTCTGCCTCACGGATTAGGTTGTTCTACAGTGTGGATCAATCGTGCCACTGTTCTCCAGCTCTTGACTTCTTTTTATTCCTCCAAAATCTGCACCCACTTCTTGCTCACCCTTTTCCAGCAGCATGCATCTCGAATCTACCCTCTCCATCATAAATAAATTAAAGCATTCATTTTTTTTTTTTTTTTTTGAGTGGAGATGGAGAGAGGTATCGGGACGAATGTTTTGCAGCCGCTGGGGGTCTATCCTCTGTTTCTCACGGGGTGCCATTGTTCCATGCGCCTTCGACTGTTCCTTTCTTTAAGGATTGATCTTGTCGACTGTTCTCAATCTGCTTGCTCTTCTCTCTGAGTGTCAGGCGTCAACGAGTAAGGGGCTGTGTCAATCCTATCCTCTCCGGCCCTTTTGCACATATCTGCACATATGACATTGAAAAACAGAGTGCATGAGGGTGAAAATAAAGGCTTAGGTAGAAGGTTGGAACTAGCTAAAAATGAGCTAGCCGCTCAGGATCAGCAAGATTGGTAAAAATAATAAGAAGCCCTGAGCGTTGGTCTCGTTTCCCTGATCTAGTACCCGTAACAAGAAGAATTTCAGTCAAGATTAGGTTCAAGTTGGGTGGAGTTGAGTCTACCCAGTGTAACCTGATCGGATGAGAGCTTCTGGAGAGTCAAATGAGATGAGTCAAAGGGTGTTCCAGGTCCAAGTATGGGCTCTTTCATCACTGCTAAGGTCACTGGATAAGAATGTTAGAGCACGAGGTGGTTAAAAGAATATATCACAAGGTCCTAATTCCCACAAGATTTTTAACTGACTCGATCCTAAACTGACTCGATAAAACATCCAAATGACGCAAGGACTGACTCAAAAACCAAGAAACAATGAAATAGAGTTTCAGCACACAGTGCTTCCCCCAGACTTAATCGACACCATCCCTGGTGGAAATGAAGCTGAGGTCAGCCAAAAAGCAACACAGCATAAAACATAAAAAATAAAAATAAAAAGTGCAGATGGATAGAACAATGGATAGAGGATAGTCCTTGCGGACTCAGTCGGACTCGCCGCTCTCGGCTGGGTCAAAGGATCGCCTGTTGCGCGAGCGATGAACCTCTTCGGAAGAAGGGCCAGTTCCCATGGGCTCCTTGCCTGGTCGGTGGGATCTTGGTGGGCGATCTGTCGTAGACTGGCGCTGGGCGCTCCCTCCAATGCATCCCCCAGTGACGAGGTGGAGTATCCTCCGCATGAGGCTGTTGTTCTTTCGCTGCGAGTCCACCATCCAGCGTCTGTAAGCTTGATCATCGGTCACATCAGCGAGCTCTCCGAGGTCGTACGATGGGTCGGCTTCAGGGGTGATGTCCTCAACATCATCCATGTCTTCGTCAGGGACCGCAGCACGTGGATCAGTGCAAAGGAGCTCGGGGGGAGGAAGAAACCGTATGTTCTCAAACACGCTGAACCTGGTGATCTCGGGGTGAGGCAGTTTGGTGAATAGCTGAGTTCCGGCTTTATCGAAAAAGCTGTAGGTCTCTTCATCTTGCATGATGTGGCACGCCATTAGGTACCTAATGTCGAGGTACTGGACCTCCTTGTTGACGCTGTATTTGGTGAGATCAATGCCGAAATGCTTGAAAAGCGGTGTGAGCAGGCTGCCGCTCCTGTCTTTCTTCTTCGAGCCGTGCATAAGGCACTGTCGCCGCTCGCATATCATGGTCATGAAGTTGAAACCGGGATTCGTCTTAACCTTTTGAATTGGAATTCCGGAACCAGAGGCGCGAATTTCATCCTCAATACCAGTGTACAGGGTTTGCAGCTCCCCGTTGGTGACCTTCGAGGTCAGATCCTTAGCGAACAGGAGGTTTGAGATGATCTTCGCGATGACACGAAGCGCGGGGTTCCGAATTTGCGACTGGTAGACCTTTCCGGCTGTGAAGTTCCCATTTGCAATGCAGTCCCAAAAGGCGTTAGAGGGAAAGAACTTTTTCGCCACCGCTACCCCCTTCGGTTTAGTGGCCATCTCATAGATTTCATTGAGCTTGTCGAGGGACAAGGAGCAGTACTCTCCATCTGCCATGAAAGAGAACGAGCAGTTGGCGTAGGAGGGTGCGTCGGAATCCTCGTAAGTGATCGTTGCTGTGGCGAGCATCTGGCGAACAAGGTCTGGGTAGAGCTCGTGCGTTGTGTAGCACAGATGAGCAATCCCGATGGCGTGCAGCGTCTCGAATACATCCTCGTCGATCCCAAGATCAGCCAAAGTTTCCGCGTGGCAAAAACGAGTGGGTAGCATGTCAACTCGGAGGAGGGCATTGTAACGCGCTGCTGTCCCCTTATCCCACCCCTCGCAATTGTAGTCCAAGAGCAATGGGCTGTCGAGATCAATCAATTCACCCTCTTGTTCACGGGGCCATGGGTAGGAGGCGGACGTTTGTTCCTGCACTTGCGGGGGTGGCGTGCTACACGTGGCTCTCGTTCGCTTGGCGGATTGCTTAGTTCTTGCCATCTACAAGGCAAACAAGATCAAGCATTAGTTCTATTATGTCACACAGAAGAAATGGAATCGAAGTACTCCCATCTCTCCTTGTGCGAACTGCAAACCGCTGTTCACTTCAACAAATTTCAACCAAATCAAACTGAAATCTAAACCCTAATTGCTTCATTCTTAAATCGCAATCGTGAAATAGGAGAGTGTTCATATTCTAAATCAACCCTAACAGCACAAGGGGAGATCGAAATCAAGTGGTTAAACGAGAATCGATCTATGAAAGCGGTTAGAAATGAACTTGCAAACCGAGTTTTTGCGATTTGGTTGGGATTGTCGGGCCTCTTACCTGTGGAAACTGGTGAAGTGATCTGCAAAAACAGAGAGAACTCGAGATTCCAAACGAATGAGAAGCAAAACCACTTAAAACGGTTGAGAATCAAAGATTTGGTGGTTTGTTTAGAGAAAATCGCAAGTGGGGGATCAGTGTACGGCGGACTGAAAGGGAAAGTGAAGAGTGAAGCCTTAAATAGGCAAAACCCTAACTGTTCCCGAAATTATCCCCTTTTTTTTTTTTAATTTTTTTTTTTTTCGGAACACTTACCTGGAACAGTCGATGGGTTGTTCTAACAGAAGAACAGTCCGTTGGTTGTTCTGAGTGAAGAGTCCGATTTTTCTCTTTTTTTTTTTTTTTTTTTTTTTACCTGCAAAATAAATTAGAAAAGGAAAAGAACAGACTATGTAGACAATGTATGTACTGACCAGTGGGTTGCCTCCCACCAAGCGCTTGTTTAAAGTCATTAGCTCGACTTGGATCAATCGATCAGGCTGATGGGGGCTCGCTTAGGGGAATTTCTTCTCCCTCTGCGATAGTGGAGTCAGCAAGGTAGTGTTTGACGCGTTGTCCATTCACTACAAACTCGTCGCCTTTTCTGTCTAATAACACAACTGCTCCGTAGGGTCGAACTTCCTTAACAGTGAAAGGCCCGGACCATCTAGACTTCAACTTCTCTGGGAACAATCTCAGCCTCGAATTGAAAAGCAAGACCTTATCGTTGGGTTTGAATTGTCTGGCAATGATCCTCTTGTCATGGTAGGCCTTGGTTTTCTCTTTGTAGATTTTGGAGCTTTCATAGGCGAGGTGCCTTATCTCCTCCAGTTCATGAATCTGGATCATGCGTGTGACACCCCCGATCGTAGATAACCGGAAATGACACGGTCAATGTTCCCTGATGGTCGACCCGAGGTTCTCGAAATAAATCCGATCACCTTAGACCAACAACCAAAGAACAGAGACACTCCTATCGGATATTACTCTAGGCTTTTCAACCCGATAAAGCAATATTCGATAGTTAGTTCGTCCCGGACAAGGACTAATATCATATGAGAACTCGTGATTTATAAACATCTTTTATACATTATTTATTTACTTTAAACATCTTACAAAGTGTTATAGTTTACCCTACGGCCTATCGCCCAACAACGTTTTAAGTAAATATACATCAAAAGGTACGTTGCAAGGACAACAAAATACTACCGCTGGTTGGCCGCTCCTTCCGTCCAAAAGAGTAAAGTGTCTCCCGCCTAAGGGTTACCTGCACACACGAATGAGTCATGAGCAACTAGTTTACTCAGTGAATCTAGAATCAAAACACAATCAATAATAAACCAAATAATTATCAAATGGATATACATGATCATGCAAGTACTAGTACTATACTTTAATATCGATCATCATTGTGAATTCTTATTTTAAACATCACTTCCACAACACCCGCCCGTTACCATACTCATATAATACAATATATATACTAGACCCGAGAAACCGCTAAGGCTAACCGAGACTAGTGAGTTAGCATCACCATCATTGTCGAATGTCCGGTATGAACAATCCGACACTGCATCGTCATGCAGTACACGGTCTCCAGGGAGCTACCCCATCATCGTGTCTTCATGACCTTGTTCCGTTCGCAGGACCAAGTCACGGTAATGCGGGGGCTTTAGGGATAGTGAATATAACAAGATTTCACATGCTTTTACTTCCATAATTATTCCAAAATTAATCCTTAATTAATCATAATTAACTCTTAATTAATCCTAGATTAATCCTTAATTAATTTCATATTAATCTTTAATTAATCCAAGATTAGTACTTAATTAATCATGATTACTCTTTATTTAATTTCAGATTAATTCTTAATTAAACCAAGATTAATCCATAATCAAAACCAAGATTAGTCCTTAATTAAACCAAGATTAATCCTTAGTTAAACTAAGATTAGTCCTTAATCAAAACCATGATTATTTCATAGTTAAGATTAGTACTTGAGAACAAGTACTAAGATTAGGATTAACCTCACTTTAAAATTATTCATTAAGTGTAAGTGTTTACCATGAGTAAACACAACACCATTCTTAAATATTCAGACACTTTACTAACTTAATCAAGGACTCATTCATGATCTATCTCAACATCTGTCTAGACTCACCTAAAGAACAGTCTTGAAACTGGCTTGGACAATACTTGAGTTCCTCTTGAACAAAGCTGAATGGACCTGAGAATGGACAAGGTTCTGATCGGTTACTATGGTTAACTCAACAACTCATCTGACTCACTTGATTGTGGCTTACCAAGAGACTGAATGGATAGGATGGGACTAGCAAAGCTCCACACCTTAGCTGATCAAAACAGGGTAAGGTTGGGTTCAGAACATCAACAATCCGACAGTTCGGTTCAAGCTAAACAACTTAAATCAAATCAGTTCAAGCTCGGTTCCTTTCATACCAGATCAGATCAGTTCAGTTCTATTCAGTTAACAACAGTTCAAGACAAGATCAGACTGAGTTTAGTTTCGTTTCTCCAATCAATCCATAACAGCTTAGCAAACTGTTTTAGGAGATGGATTCAAACCGAAACTAAACAAGAACTGAACTGTATCATAACTTATACAACTGATCCGACCAAGATCTAAGGTAGCCATGAACTGTTCTGATCAGATACTGACTGAGGCTAGGAGACCAAAGCTTACCAAGACGAACTAAAGGACTAGATGGCCTCAGCTGATCCTCTTCTCCATGGTAAGCTTGCAGCTGAACTGATCAAAGAGAAAGATCAAGGCCTGATCATGATCTGAACTGAACTAGGTCTAGGTTTTTATTTAAAAATCTCACCTTCTGATCTTTCTCAAAGGAACAGACTGGTCTAGGGTTGAAGATTAGATCACCAAGAATTGTTTCTTGATTTATTTTCCTAATTTTCTTACTGATTTTTCTGTTCTTCTTTCTCTCTTTCTCTCTGAAATTCTCTAGGTTTTTCTGTAGGTTTCAGAACGTGGGAAGCAGCTGGAGGAGGGTTAAATACAAGCTGTGGTTGCTTCACCTGAGGGTTTAGCTCATAACAAAGCATGGCTAAGAGAAGACAGTTGGCAACCTGCTTCATCATCTGCAGCACACTGTCCTTTCCTTCCCATGAAGCAGTCTCCAGCCAATCAAAATTAATCAAAGAGTAAGGAAACAAGCACACAGGCAGCTTGTGATTGTCATGTGCCAGATACTGAAGAAGCTAGGTAAGCAGACAGGTGCAAGTCATGTGATTAAATACTGAGCAAACAAGCTGGTGGAAGACATGAGTCTGGTCCAAAATTAATTAGGCAGCTGGTCGATCATTTAAATAATTTTTCAACCAAATATTCCTTGTCTTTGTCTCTCGTCTTGTTCCCAGAAAGTCTCGTCCAGCTTAATAAAAATCCGACCAAAATATTTAAGACTCGGCCAAACTATCAAGTGAAGGTCTTTCGACCACAAGACAGTCCCGTCGAGAAATTAATCTACCGGGTCGATTTTTATTTTTATTAATCATGGTCGAACCAACTAAAAACTGGTTGAGCGGGATTTTTCTCTACCAAAAATTTATTGGCTCGTGAGGGTTATTACAATGCGTCTCTCGGTTGCTGGCTTGATGTCAAAATTCAGTAGCTTGACTGCCCATGCAGCCTTGTATTCAAGCTCGATGGGGAGGTGACATGCTTTACCATACACAAGGTGGTAGGGAGTCGTCCCTAGCGGTGTCTTGTAGGCTGTTCTGTAGGCCCATAGCGCATCGTCCAGCTTAAGCGACCAGTCCTTTCGCGAAGTATTGACAGTTTTCTGCAGGATGCTTTTGATCTCCCTGTTGGACACCTCAACCTGTCCGCTCGTCTGTGGATGGTAAGCGGTTGCCACCTTGTGGTTCACTCCATTCTTCTTTAAAAGGCCCTGAAATGCCTTGTTGATGAAGTGTGTTCCACCATCGCTGATTACGACCCTAGGCACTCCGAACCTTGGGAATATGATAGAGCTGAACATCTTAGTCGCCACTTTTGCATCGTTCGTAGGGCTTGCTACTGCTTCTACCCACTTAGACACGTAGTCAACGGCGACAAGGATGTACTCGTTCTTGAAGGACGCAGGGAATGGTCCCATGAAATCGACTCCCCAACAGTCGAATACCTCAACCTCTAGAATGTAATTCTGAGGCATCTCATTCCTCTTGCTGATGTTCCCAAGTCGCTGGCATGCATCGCACCTGGCTACGTAGGCTTGAGCATCCCTGAACATAGTCGGCCACCAGAACCCTGCTTGGAGGACTTTAGAAACCGTTTTGAATGCAGCGAAATGACCTGCGTAAGATGAACCATGGCAGTGGTGCAGAATTCCTGGGATATCTGCCTCTGGAACACACCTTCTGAATAAACCATCCTTGCCTTGTCTGTACAAGAACGGTTCATCCCAAACATAACGCCTTGCCTCTCTCAGGAATTTCCTCTTGTCTTTTCCTGTGAACTTAAGTGGTGGCTTTTCAGCAGCTATATAGTTCGCAATCTCAGCAAACCACGGGAGGTGAGGATATTGCTTTTGGATCAAGGCGACAGGATGTTTCGAGATGTGAGAACAATCGGGTGCCTTCCTCGGAGGTTGTTCCGCGATGTTGGAGCAGTCTGATGTGGTCCTTAGAGATTGTTCCGCGTAACACAGACCAATCGCGTTGACGTGTTCAACTGGGTGTTCCTCATCAAGAGTTGTGTCGTCCTCAATCTTCATTCTGGATAGATGGTCAGCAACCCCATTCTCGACACCTCTCTTATCTTTTATCTCTAGATTAAATTCTTGGAGAAGAAGAATCCACCTTAACAACCTCGGTTTCGCATCTTTCTTTGTGAGCAGGTACTTAAGAGCAGCATGGTCTATGTGCACAATCACTTTAGATCCCACTAGGTAGGACCTAAATTTTTCGAAAGCAAAAACAATAGCCAGAAGCTCTTTCTCAGTTGTAGCGTATCTGCACTGAGCTTCATCCATAGTTTTGCTAGCGTAATAGATCACATGAAGTTTCTTGTCCTTACGCTGCCCAAGTACTGCTCCAACTGCAAAATCGCTTGCATCAGTCATGATTTCAAAGGGTAGGTCCCAGTCTGGTGGTTGCACAACAGGTGCGCTGACTAGAGCTCCCTTGATGGTGTGGAAAGCTGCTAGACACTCACTGTCGAAATCGAATTTGATCTCCTTACAGAGCAGTCTGGTGAGTGGTCTTGCTATCCTTGAGAAGTCCTGGATAAACCGTCGGTAAAACCCAGCGTGACCCAAGAAACTCCTGATGGCCTTCACGTTTGTTGGTGGTTGCAAACTCATCATCACCTCGATCTTTGCCTTATCCACCTCAATTCCTTTCTCGGAGATCTTGTGCCCTAGAACAATCCCGTCTGTGACCATGAAGTGGCATTTCTCTCAGTTGAGTACGAGGTGTTTCTCCTCACATCTTTTAAGAACCCTGCACAAGTTTGACAAACAGACATTAAAGGAGCTTCCATAGACGCTGAAATCGTCCATGAAAACTTCCATAATGTCTTCAATCAGGTCAGTAAAGATCGACATCATGCAGCGCTGGAATGTTGCTGGCGCATTGCACAAGCCGAATGGCATTCTCCTGTAAGCGTACGTTCCATAGGGGCATGTGAACGTCGTCTTCTTCTGATCGTCTGGATGGATGGGAATCTGAAAGAAACCTGAATAACCATCTAAAAAGCAGTAATATGGGTGGTTAGCCAATCTCTCAAGCATTTGATCAATAAAAGGGAGTGGGAAGTGATCCTTTCTAGTTGCTGCATTTAATTTCCTGAAATCTATGCACATGCGATGTCCTGTCACTGTCCTAGTAGGGATCAATTCATTCTTTTCATTTGTGATAACAGTGATCCCACCTTTCTTAGGTACAACATGAACAGGACTGACCCATTTACTATCAGAAATCGCATAGATCACACCTGCTTCAAGAAGTTTCATTATCTCTTTTTTAACGACATCTTTTAGATTCGGGTTTAACCTCCTCTGATGTTCGACAGAAGTCATTGATTCATCTTCCAAGTGGATTCTATGCATGCATAAATCAGGCGAAATACCAGGGATGTCAGCTAGCGAATATCCTAATGCCTTACGATATTTTCTAAGCTCGCATAAAAGCAATGCAGTTTCCACATTATTCAGCTCAGCATTCACAATGACAGGATATGTGGAATTTGGACCTAAGAAAGCGTACCTGAGCCCTTTGGGAAGGGGTTTTAGCTCAACTTTGGGAGCCTTGAGCTCGCTCCAGGGATCCTCTGGTTGGTCCGGTTTAGGGGTCGCTCCAGATGGAGTGGTCTCGCACCTGTTGATATCCTCCCCCAGACTTAGACTCGCTACCATTCTCCCCATACTCCTTGCGGAGTCAAGCATCTTGGCATATCCATCAGCATCAATGTTCACCATACTCTGCTCGGCTTCAGCACGCACTAGTGCAAGTTCCAGTGGGTCTTCGGTAAGAATCTCCTCGATCATTCCTTCTTGTGGTTGGAGCGGATCAACCCCTTCATTGACCTCAAAGGTTTGCCCATCCAACATCGGCTTCTTTAACAACTCATCCATTTCAAATTGCATAACTATGTCCCCAAGATTCAGATCAATCTTCCCCTGTCGCACATCAATGATAGCTCCGACAGTACATAAGAATGGTCTTCCCAAGATGAGAGGGTCCTTAGACTCTTCTTCCAATTCCAGAACAACGAAGTCCGCTGGAACAGAGGTGTTCCTCACTTTCACTTGAAGATCCTCTAGAATACCAACAGGAGATTTGACTGATCTGTCTGCGAAAACCAAGGACATCTTAGTTGGTTTGAAATGCGTGTATCCGAGTCGTAGAGCTACAGAGTACGACATGAGATTCACGCTGGACCCAAGATCCACCAAGGAGCAGGTGAAAACTGTCTTCCCAATCTGGATAGAGAGGACAAATTTGCCGGGATCTCCTCGTTTTTTTATTTGCCTGTTCTGAAGCACTGCGCTGCACTCCTTGGAAACTGTCATGAACTCGCTCTCCTCTGATATTTTCCCTGAGATCAATCCCTTCATAAAGCTACGCATGGAGGGCATCATCTGGATCGCATCCATCAAGGGAAGTCGGACGGTTAGATCTTCCAGCATCTTCCTGCATTTTATTTCCTATTTGTCCTTACGAGTGACCTTCGCTGGAACAGGGTAAGGGACTTTTGGAATGTATTCGCGAGGAGGAACAGCCTCTGGAATCGGGCGCACTGCTTCAGCTGGTTGTTCTGAGCCTGGCGAGACTGTTTCAACTACTGGCTCTGTATTCCCCTCATCTGCTTGGTCGGCTGGTGGTTGCTCTGACTCTTTCTGCTTGCCTTTCTCAGCCGCGGTGAACCTTCTCCTTTCTGGCTCGGAAAGTTGCTTCCCGCTTCTTAGCTGAACCGCATTGCACTCCTTGGGGTTTTTGTCTGTTTTACCAGGTAGAGTACCTTGCTGTCTCTTGACACTCTCGGCAGTCTGAGCTATCTGAATGTCCATCTGTCTCATATGGCTTGCGACATTATCATATTTGGTGCTCAGGTCTCCGAACATATGGTTCATCCTAGTATTGATCTCGGTAGTGACCTGGTTCAGCGCTTTTCCTTGGAGCTGTTGTCCTTGGAGGAGTTGCTGCAGCATGGTTTTAGTTTCATCTTGCGGAACAGCGACAGGGGTGGAGGTAGCGACTTGAGTGTTCTGGTGGTTCTGTATTTGAGGCTGATTGCTCTGCGGTTGGCTTAGAACATATGTTCGGGGTTGATAGTTCTTCTGATATCCCGAATACTGGCCCTGGTTGTTCTGCGCCGGATCAACTTGTTTGTCCTGCTTAGGCCAGAAAAGTTGCGGATTGTTCCTTACGTTAGGGTTTGGGTGATAATTCTTCAGCTGCCACCCTTGTCCATTTACGTAACTCACTTCCTGCTGATCGTCTCCTGCCTGCTCAGCTTCAAACGCCTTATCCCCCGCATTCTTCTCAGGAGTTGCTTCTTCCATTATGAAGACCTGGCTCTGGTTTCCCTTCAGCAGTTGGTCCACCTTCGCCGCTAAATCGTCTATGCTGTTCACACTTTTGGAGCGATCATGCTCCCTGTTCTTGTTGAGTGAACTAGAAGCCATGTTCTCAATAAGCGCGAATGCACCAGGGGTGGTCTGAGTCATGAAGTCTCCGTTACTAGAGGAATCAAGGGTATTCCGGTACTCATAGCTCACTCCATCGTAGAACACCTCCAATATGTAATCGTCACCAAACCCGTGGTGTGGACATTCCCTCTGGTACTCTTTATACCTCTCCCAAGCTTCATAAAAGGGTTCATCAGATTTCTGCTTGAAGTTGGAGATTCTATGCCTTAGAGCCGCGGTTTTGGACTTTGTGTAGAAGTGGCTCAGGAATGCTGATCGAACCTGGTCCCATGAGGTTAGAGAACCGGTTGGGAGAGATTGCAGCCAACGTGCAGCTTTCCCTTCAAGATAAAATGGGAAAAGCGTGCACTTGACGTAATCCGGTGGCACTCCATTTGAGCGAGAGAAATTGCAGATCCTCTCAAAGGCCTCTATGTGGTCCATTGGTATGTCTGAAGTGAGGCCACTGAATGTGCTCTTCTGTACCAGACCTATCAGTGCAGGTTTGATCTCATAATCCTTTCGAGTACAGGGTGGAGGGTTGATGGGAGAGCGGTTAGTAGCGAAATTCCTCGGAAGGTTTCCCTCCCCAATAAGAGCACCACGCCTCCTCTCGCACAGCGTTCTCGACTGCTTGCTCTTGTGCAGCTTGTTGCTGATTCTGGATGGTTTGCTGCATCTGCTGCATCTGCTGTTGCTGATTCTGCATTTGTTGTTGAATGAGTGCCAATGCAGCAGTGAGGTCATCCATATTGCCATGATCACCCATGTTGGTGTCGGTTGTTCTTGGCTGTTGACGGTTCTGTCTTTCAAATCTTGCGAGTTCTTCGTTAGTCAGCTGATGTAGTGGTCCTTGTGCGTTGCTCCGAGTATGTCTACTGGTCATGCACTTGGATCATCTGTTCCAACAAAGAAGTAAAGCAAGTTAGATATCTCAGACTAAATATTAAACTGAAAAATAAAGGTAAAAGCTTAGTCCCCGTCGCAACGGCGCCAAAACTTGATACACTAAAAATGAATCCTTGCTACTGTCAAGTTAACAGTGGTAATTGTAATATTTGAGATTCAATCCAGAGGACTAGTTTACTCTTTACTCTTATGAGTTCAATGTCAAGCTGAGAAACAAATGGGTTTTGAGAATTAATTGCGACAAAAGTAACAAGAATGCCTAGGTAATTTGAATTTGATTTAAATGAAGCTGGCTTAGGGTCAATGATCGGATGTTAATTGCAGAACTGAACAACTATTCAAGTGCGATGAAATGCGGTCTAGAACTCAGATCACTCAGCTGGAACAACTCACTATCGTGATCTTATTCCCTATGCGTGTCGGTCTTGAATCCTAAGCTCTCGCTTGGAACAAGACGCGAAAGCAAGCTTTAGATGCGAGATCTGATTAGTTCACTTAATACCCTAATATCTACTCTCGCTGATTAGGGATACTAAGCTCATTCAATATAGGTCGACTTATCTCCTAACGGTTAGCTAGAGGATTAGATCATAGATCCAACATTAAGTGATCAGTTCAATGCAGGCAGTAAGATCAATATGAATGAAGATAGTTGAGATCACTTATTTGTGTTCAGTTCATACGGCTAACACCCTACAACCCTAAGCAAGCTTAGCCTACTACTCAATCATAAAGCAGGATGACACAGGCAAGATTTCTGAATAATACTGCATATAAAATAAGTAAAAAGACAAAGGGTTCAGGGTAATCTTCTCGTGAAAATGAGAGATGGATCCTTCTCCCTTACAAGTTGCGTTAAATCCAAAAGAGCAATCTAGGTTTCTTGTAAAAACTAGTGTGTCGTTAAGAAAACGATAGCCTCCCCTTTTATAGGGGGGCGCTGGTGATAGGAGAATAAGAGAAAGAGAAAGTCGAAACTAGGGCAAACTCCAGAATAGGAAGTTTCCTTAATGATCGGGAACAGTCTAATGCTTGATCTCTTCGGGAGCAACCCTTGGGTTGTTCTAAATGACTGTTCCACGTTGAATCCTTCAAAACAGCATCTGACTTCCTGAAACTCTCTCCTTTACTCTTTCACCTGTTCCCAACCTGGAATGATGTAAATTAAACACGAATTAGGACTGAAAATGAGCTCAAAGTGCACATGTATTGGTATTAAAAACACCACATATCACTTGGGAACTGAATTCACTTGCATTGTCAAGACGTATAGTCTTTAGTGGAAAATCTGGAAATGGGCTCGCAGTCTTATGATATGTGCCAATAGTCTTGCCAATGCTAAGTTTCTAGATGATAATAGACAAACATGCGACCATCTGGTCGATGCGTCAATCAGGACCATAAAATATCGAAATGTCCCACAAGGTGGGTGTATTGGTCCACATATGTCACCATGTATTCTTTCCAGAAAGTTTAATGTTTCCTTACCCACCTTTCCAGGTGATGGCCTTATTATTAATTTCCCTTGTGAGCATGAAATACATGTAATGCTCATGATAGGGATAGTTAACATGGACCAGGCTCACCCATTGACCAGCCAATGGTCGTGAGGTCCCTTGGAGTGGACACTGATCCATTCAGTCCTGAGAAAGCTCTCTCCGCCGGCGTTCCCCTTTCCGGCCAGCTCCGCCGGTGCTCAGCCTTTGCTCCACCGGCTCTCAGCCTTCTCTCCACTAGGCCACCTCTCTCTCTCCGCCGGAAAACTCCTCTCTCTCTCAAATTCCGGCCAACTCTCAGCCTCTCTCTCACGGTGGTCCTCTCAGATTCTTGTGGTGAAAAAGGTAAACAAATCAAAACCTTGAAATCTAAAGAACACCATTACATCTGAAAGAAATCTAGGATCTATATGAATCCATAACTTATAAACAATCTATGGATTTAAAATATTAATATTGTTTCTATGATCCATATGATCCATATGAAACTTGATTCTAAAATTATTTTGAATCCATAAAACTTAAAATTCTCTAAAGGTTCTATGTTTCTCTAAAAATTTATAAACTTATTAAAATACCTAAAGATCTATACGAATCTTGTTTATAAAAACTTATGAATCATAAAATTATTAGAGAAAGCTTAAACCTTTTGATTCAATCTTTTTGTTTGGCCATTTTACCAGATGTGATAAACATAAGTGTATAATCTGGCCAAAACAAAACTCCATCAAATCCTTGTTGTGCCATTTTCGGCCAGATCCCCTAAAAATCAGTCAACCCATCAATAAAATCGAAATTAAATTCATTCATTGCATATCCTTGACTGTTAATATTTGTTTTGTAACTGTCAAAGTTTTAAAAACCTTTTATGATTTTTATAAATGCATAATCGATTTTATAAATGCTTGTTTGATTTTATTAAATGCATATCTTTGACTGAAAATTATTTCTAAAGTTTTATAAGCCATAGTCTTGTTTTAAAATTGATATGTCATAAGGTAGAATAAAATCTGTTTGAAATCATTTGATCATATTGTTGTTAAACCAACCATGAACCGATTTTATCACATACTGAATTTTGATCACATAGTTTGCTAGTTAAAATAAAACTTGATCTAGTTTCATCCTTGAACCTGATTCTGTGATTAAATTATGTACTGATCATTTGCATACCTGATAGCATCATTTAGTAAATCATTAGATCGAACTTGAATCATCCATGAACCGACCTTTGCATGCATCCAACTATCATATTGTTAAAACTGGACATAGGTATCACATAATTGAAACCAAACATACATGTTCGCATAGCTTTAGCAATGATGATATTAGTGCGTCTGAAGTGGTTCATGTTGTTTGCATCTAAATGATTCACACTGTTTGCATATAGTTAGACAAAATCGGTTTCCATTTAAAATTTAGTACATTTGCTTTATTCGAAATTATAAACCAAGTTTTAACCGATTTTGAAAATCTACTTTGGTTTACAAATATCTTGAACATTATAAAATTTATTTGTCTTGTCCATGATGCATTTTAATCCATCCATATTGATTGACAAAATTTTTATCTTAATGCATATAAAATATTCTCTGAAAATAAAATGCATAATAAACCATCATTATTATAAATCATCAATCTCCTTGGCATATAAATTAAAATCCTGAATTGTATTATGAATCCTTACTCCTTTATGGATATTTGATTCAGATGTCGAAAATCAACAACCTTGATTATGCTTCCCTCAATCTCTCCGGAGATAATTACCTCCAATGGGAGCTTGATACCAAGATCCTCTTAAGGTCCAGAAACCTTGGTGATACTATCACTGAAGGCACTGAGCCATCAGACAAGGATAATTACAAGGCAATTGTTGTCATTCGCCATCACCTTGCTGAAGGTCTCAAGGACCAGTATCTCACAATTGAGAATCCTCTGGAACTTTGGACAGAGTTGAAAATCAGATTTAATATTGTCACAATAGAGGCCCATTGATATAGCAGGGATAGTCTCTAGGACTTTCTTATGGCCTTGGGCATTTTCATAAATCAAGAGGAATTCTTTCTTTCCCACGCCCCTAGTTTCAACATGTAGATCATTCATGCGAATGTCTTTGAAACTTAACAGATTTCTCTTTGATTTAGGAGAATATAATGCATTAGAAATTTCTAAATGCGTGCCTTTAGGCATCACTAAGTGAGCCGGGCCATGGCCTCCAATAAGGCTGGCCGTGCCTGCTATAGTATTGATATTGGCACTCTTTAAAATGAGGTTAACAAAATATCTTTTGTCTTTTAATATAGTGTGACTTGATCCACTATCCACTACTAGCTGGTTCTTGTCTTCTTTCATTTCTGAAAATAGACAAGAGTCAACACCTTAGATATTACTTAGGTTTAAAGTATGTTTTAATGGCTTTGTTTTATGTTCTTAATAATTTCAACTTTGTATAAGGCATATATAAAATAAAACTTTATTTCATAAATAGAATTGCCAAAGTCGTAGAACATGGGAAACAAAAGACATAAAGCCAAATCAAGAATTCAAAGTGCAAAGACAAAAGCAATATGATATCGAAATCTTCATATTCAGCCACTTGTAAGGAGGTCTGAAGTCTCAAAGTCCTCCTGATCATCTTTGTCATGGTCCAGATCATTCTCATCATCATAATGGACCAAATTTGCCTCAGAGTTCTTGCCCTTTATGCTCTCCTGGTAGAGCTTAACAAGGTGTTGGGGAGTTTTGCATTTATTAGCCCAATGATTGGTCATCCCACAACGATGGCAAGCAGATTTGGTCGAGCTCGAGCCATGGGTTTTGAAGTCAGACTTATACCCACGGTTAGCTTGATGACCTCGGCTGTAGCCTCGGCCTCGGCTGCGACCAAGATGGTCTCGTGGTTGAAATCCACGGCCACATGGTTGAAATCCACGGTTACGACCTTGCCATCTACCACGGCCTCTCATGCCACCACGGTATGACTCTCTTGGAGTCTCATCCTTTGGCTCTACGGCCGCATGTGCCTCAGGCAATGCTTTAGCACCAGGAGGCCTTAGCTCACTGTTCATCATGAGCAACTCATTGTTTTGCTCAGCTAGCAACAAACAAGAGATTAAGGCAGTATAAGTGGAGAAACCCTTCTCTCGGTACTGTTGCTGAAGCACAACATTGCTGGTGTGGAATGTGGAGAATGTCTTCTCCAACATATCAGCATCAGTAATAGTCTCACCACAAAGTTTCAACTTTGAGACTATTTTGAACAAAGCCGAGTTATACTCTTCCACAGACTTATAGTCTTGGATTCTCAGGTTTCTCCAATCATAAAGGGATTTTCGCAATATCACAGTTTTCTGATGATTAAATCTGGTTTTCAACTCTGTCCAAAGTTCCAGAGGAATCTCAATTGTGAGATACTGGTCCTTGAGACCTCAGCAAGGTGATGGCGAATGACAACAATTGCCTTGTAATTATCCTTGTCTGATGGCTCAGTGCCTTCAGTGATAGTATCACCAAGGTTTCTGGACCTTAAGAGGATCTTGGTATCAAGCTCCCATTGGAGGTAATTATCTCCGGAGAGATTGAGAGAAGCATATTCAAGGTTGTTGATTTTCGACATCTGAATCAAATATCCATAAAGGAGTAAGGATTCATAATACAATTTAGGATTTTAATTTATATGCCAAGGAGATTGATGATTTATAATAATGATGGTTTATTATGCATTTTATTTTCAGAGAATATTTTATATGCATTAAGATAAAAATTTTGTCAATCAATATGGATGGATTAAAATGCATCATGGACAAGACAAATAAATTTTATAATGTTCAAGATATTTGTAAACCAAAGTAGATTTTCAAAATCGGTTAAAACTTGGTTTATAATTTCGAATAAAGCAAATGTACTAAATTTTAAATGGAAACCGATTTTGTCTAAATATATGCAAACAGTGTGAATCATTTAGATGCAAACAACATGAACCACTTCAGACGCACTAGTATCATCATTGCTAAAGCTATGCGAACATGTGTGTTTGGTTTCAATTATGTGATACCTATGTCCAGTTTTAACAATATGATAGTTGGATGCATGCAAAGGTCGGTTCATGGATGATTCAAGTTCGATCTAATGATTTACTAAATGATGCTATCAGGTATGCAAATGATCAGTACATAATTTAATCACAGAATCAGGTTCAAGGATGAAACTAGATCAAGTTTTATTTTAACTAGCAAACTATGTGATCAAAATTCAGTATGAGATAAAATCGGTTCATGGTTGGTTTAACAACAATATGATCAAATGATTTCAAACAGATTTTATTCTACCTTATGACATATCAATTTTAAAACAAGATTATGGCTTATAAAACTTTAGAAATAATTTTCAGTCAAAGATATGCATTTAATAAAATCAAACAAGCATTTAAAAATCGATTATGCATTTATAAAAATCATAAAAGGTTTTTAAAACTTTGACAGTTACAAAACAAATATTAACAGTCAATGATATGCAATGAATGAATTTAATTTTGATTTTATTGATAGGTTGACTGTTTTTTAGGGGATCTGGCCGAAAATGGCAAAGCAAGGATTTGATGGAGTTTTGTTTTGGCCAGATTATACACTTATGTTTATCACATCTGGTAAAATGGCCAAACAAAAGGATTGAATCAAAAGGTTTAAGCTTTCTCTAATAATTTTATGATTCATGTTTTTATAAACAAGATTCATCTAGATCTTTAGGTATTTTAATAAGTTTATAAGTTTTTTAGAGAAACATAGAACCTTTATAGAATTTTAAGTTTTATGGATTCAAAATAATTTTAGAATCAAGTTTCTTATGGATCATAGAAACAAGATTAATATTTTAAATCCATAGATTGTTTATAAGTTATGGATTCATATAGATCCTAGATTTCTTTCAGATATAATGGTGTTCTTTAGATTTCAAGGTTTTGATTTGTTTACCTTTTTCACCACAAGAATCTGAGAGGACCACCGTGAGAGAGAGGCTGAGAGTTGGCCGGAATTTGAGAGAGAGAGGAGTTTTCCGGCGGAGAAAGAGAGGTGGCCTGGTGGAGAGAAGGCTGAGCGCCGGAGGAGCTGGCCGGAAAGGGGAACGCCGACGGAGAGAGCTTTCTCAGGTGGAGAGCACAATCGTGCTGATAACGTGTTAGAAATGTGAGAGAAGTGTTGCTGTGAAAGTTGTGTCTTTCTCATTAGCTCTCACTATCAATATATAGTGGAGGTTCATACAAAGGTTTACAGCAAAGGAGAGAATCTACACATTTAATACATATTGACTACATTCATTACAAAGATACAGACTTGGTCAAAGCTCATAAATGCTCCGGTTGAATAAGTCTTCATCTTGACTAGTCTTGGACGAATGTAGACGGACCGGAGACGGGTGTAGACGGATGTAAACCTCCTTGATGGTTAATGGCAATCCACATATCCATACAATGGATTTATAACAATTAATATACCTGCAGTATTTTTTGTTACTCTTCTTAAAAATCTAAGAAATCATATGTTTATCTAACTAATAAGGAAATACTTATTTTTAGTTATGTAAATATTTTACAATTTTGATTGTTTCCCAGGTAGACTTAGTTAAATGAAGAGTCTTGTGGTTATATATATATATATATATGTCCAGGCTAACCTG
This sequence comes from Brassica napus, assembly GCF_020379485.1. Lineage (NCBI taxonomy): Eukaryota > Viridiplantae > Streptophyta > Magnoliopsida > Brassicales > Brassicaceae > Brassica > Brassica napus. The sequence goes on from NC_063438.1 coordinate 17,192,580, forward strand.
TAGTAAAGCAAACACAAATCTTACACAGAACATGAGAAACACAATCATATTCACGTTCCCTAGAAGCTAACTGAGTGGAGCTGCCAACCAGCATCTATGCTGTTAAGATCATGTCCAGATGAGCCACCGGGAAGTCATTTTTGCAAGAAGCTGAACTCGTTCTGACCCATCCGATGGGTTTTTAGACAAAAAAGATCGTTGTTGAATCTGTGAGAAAAGCATAAGGATAGGTGAGGATAGATTCTGTGGATTCACTTTATCGACCCGGAAAGGAGAAGGGCCGGTGGTGGACGACATTCGGGAAAGCCGGGCCGATGGGGTGTCTTCGCGACGATAGACTTTTAGAAAGGGGTTCCTCCGGCGCCTGCAGCTGTATCTTTGTTACCACACATTTATAGTCGCTTTAGCGCTCCATAGTATTTATCTCCTTTCATTTAAGCTATGGCATGCCACAGTTCAAGAAACCAAAAACAAAACACATTTCATATAAAGAATCCAACAAAATAAAAAGAACTTTGACTCGCCTGGTGACCACTTTGATTGGTGAGGTCAGGTTCTGCAGATTTAGGAAAGTGGACAGTTTTACGTGCGGATGTTTGTATAATGTATATAAATATACTGTATTTTATATATGTTTAGAATATTTAAAATTCGATTTTGGTGGTTATATTTTTTATTAAGTGTTTGTGTAACATCCCGAGTTGTGATATGTGAAATGCTTAAAAGAATTGATTTGGCTATCCATATCACCAAAGTTGACTTACCTTTTCCGGAGCACATCCTGAAAGAACTCCAGAGTTAAGCGTGCTTGAGCTGGAGTAGTAGAACGATGGGTGACCTATCGGGAAGTGATTTGTGATAGCGTGCGAGTGAGGCCAAAGCATGGGAAAAGGTCGGGTGGTGATTGCAGGGTCAGTAAACAATGATTCCAAGCCTTGGAAAATAAACGGACCGACCGTCACCGGATGGGGCCTACGAGCCGAGAGAGCGGGCGTGGGTGGCCCATTAGCCGTGGGCGGGCCAGGGCCTTATAAGTAGTATCAGAGCTGGTTAGCCATCTCGGTTCTGACCTGAGAGAGGCGTCTTGAGACTTGTCATGGGCCGCAACGAGGACGTTGCGTTCTTTTAGAGGAGGTGAATTATAACATCCCGAGTTGTTATATGTGAAAAGGCTTAAGAGAATTTATTTGGCTACCTATGTCACCAAAGTTGACTTACCTTTTCCGGAGCACATCCTGAAAGAAATTCAGAGTGAAGCATGCTTAAGCTGGAGTAGTAGAAGGATGGGTGACCTATCGGGAAGTGATTCGTGATAGCGTGCGAGTGAGGCCAAAGCATGCGAAAAGGTTGGGTGGTGATTGCAGGGTCAGTAAACAATGATTCCAAGCCTTGGAAAATTAACGGACCGACCGTCAGACGGGATGGGGTCCACGGGTCAGTAAATTCTAAACTCACAGATCAACCTATAGCAGAAAGCGGATCATCATTTGGAATTTCGGTTTAAATGTTATGGACTTATGGTTGTTTATTTGGGACTGATTTCTGTAGAGCGAGTCCACGAACAGTCAACTTCATAAGCGTTTTCCTGTTTATCCCGACTGTCTTAGAAAACGAGCGAGATACTGTTGGAAAGGTCTCGTTGTCCGCTTTCCAGATCATTCTTCAGATCGGCAAACTGAGGTACAGTTAGGAAGTTATGTCCATTTTAATTTCGGGTATCAACTCTGGTCAAATCCGGAAATCATAAACCTAGTCTTCTAATTTGGAAACCCTAAATCTATTGTTTTAGGAAAGTTTCTTATGGACCTAAGACATTAATTCTCGTGTCGCAGTTGACTGTATCCTCCGTTGTCCATTTCATCCAGTGGCTAAGGTGAGGGTTATTCCGTTTAATCCCGTGCTAGTTTAGTACTACGATTATGGAAAGTTTAGTTTCAAAACATGTTCCGTCTCTGTGAATCGAGTCTAACTGGAGTCTTGTTTGTTTTTGTTTTATTCTTTGTATAAACCGGAGATAGGGAATTAGATGATTCAACTGTTGATTGATTTGTGTGATATTAAAAAACGGTTATATATAAGTATATATACGTATAGTATGGATGGGTTAGCCGGATACAGGGAAGTACTTCTGTATCGGCCTATTTGTGTGGAGATTACGGGGAGTACAGGGAAGCACTCATGTACCACGTATAAGCTGCGGGAGTACATGGAAGCACTTCTGTACTATGTGGCAATTGTTTGTGCAGAGATTGCAGGGCGTACAGGGAAGCACTTCTGTACCACGCATGAGCTGCGGGATTATAGGAAAGTACTTATATACTACATAGCATTGTGTATGAGGAGAATGTGGGAGTACATGTAAGCACTAATGTACTACGCATACTTTTGGTATACATGAATATTTATATATCTATATCCGTATGAGGAGAATACGGGGTACAAAGAATAACTATGTACTATAAGCGTATTGGTTGTTATGTGTGGCATAATAGGTACCGTGTTTGTTTCATGTTAGAGCTAGGCCTACATAGTCGTAGTGCTATGTACTGAGTCAGTGGTTTGCGGCTTAACATCCCATAGCTCACTGAGTGACTCCCCTGTTGCTCACCCCTCCTTCCCATTGAAGGTGAGCTTGCCGAGTAGTTGGATATCTGGACGGTTTGGTGTATTTGGGATAATTGTATTTATTTAGGTTTTAATTAATAACATATACGAATTTTATATTCGATTTATTTGACATATTTTTATAATTCAGTTTAATGATGTATTTCTTTCGGATTAATTTTATTAAATGCTTTGGTATTTGAATCGGTTTGAATAACACGGTTTAATTCGATATTTTACTGGTAGTTACATGTCATTCTTGAAAGTGGAAGAGACGGGTGTTACAATTTGGTACATATATAATACTATATTCTATATATAATTTGGGTGAGGGTAACATGTTTTTTTGGTTGAACGTTATTGGCAATCCGAATACATATTGGTTGGTTAATGAGGTTTTTTATATTTTGGTGAAGAATGTTGCTTGTGGGTATTAAGAGTATCATTTGTTGATACCAAAAATTCATGGATTTGGTTTAATCTTTTACAAATACAATACTTTTTCAATGTCTAAGGTTTTGTTTCAGAAGAGATTTGATTGCAATTTATGCTAAATCATATACTTTTAAGCGTTTTGTTTTGTTGAGTCTCCAGCAATTAAAAAATAATATAAAACATATGTTGTTTGAATGAGTATTTGGAAATGTAAATTCATTCTTAGTTCTTTTTTGTCAATGATACAAAATAAGAAATGTCGAATAAAACGTTAGTTATTTATGTTGAGGAAACAAATATGTTAGTTACAATATAACTTTCATTATTTATTTTGTTAGAAATAAAAAAATTGTCTTAATTATGATAATATCTGGAATAAAACCTTTAGAACGTTAGTTGATTGGAGTGTAAATGGATTATTTATTTTTGATAGTTTTTAACTTCTGTGAGTTTAATGCTTCCAATTTTCTGTTACAATTTAGCTATTTAGTAGGGATGTTAAGAATGGGTAAAAACACATGTTCTAAAACTCGGATAACCCGGCCGATTAACCGGCGAGTATACGCAGTGCGGCCAACCACCATGGCGAATCGACCATAATCGGCAATAAAATCGGGACTTTGAAAACATCTTGTTTTTGTTTCGATTTTTGTTAAAAACTAGTACATTTAAGTTAGATCTACACATATTACATAGAATTGTGCGAACAAATGATGAAAATAATGAAAAAACTGAACACAAAAATGGAGGCAGCTGGTTTTGCAGGTTACGTTCATAGGGCAAAGTGAAAGGGATGACTCAGCAAATTGCCATTTTACCCTTCTTTAAATGAAAAAAAAATTAAAATAAGCTAAAACAACAAAATCCAGTCTTAAACCCGGATGCTAACTCTAGACTTCAACACTTTTAAGCATTTGAGCTAGACCGTTTCTTTGATATTATATGAAAATAATAGTTTATATACACATATATACATAAAATGATGAAAAATTAATCTCCGATTACTCTTCGATTAATCTCCGAGTTTTTGTTAACTCGTTAGGCCCGGATGTGCCGCATGGATAGCGCCTAGCGAGTTCTTGAACATGGGTAAAAACCCATAGGGTACCCTAAACCCTATTAAAATTTCAAACCCAAAACCCGAATTATCTGTGTTTAAAACTCGCGGGTTTAGTTTGGGAGGGTCTTGATTTGTAAATTACCCTATCAGGTTTACTACCCAATCGGGTTTTTCTGGAAAAAATAAATTACTAAACAAAACGATACTTTTTACCTTTGACGTTGTCGTCGTCTTCTCTCCTCTCCTTCTATCGTTTCTCTCTCTATTTGTCTAATTCTTCATCTTCTCTGTCCGGTAAAACGCTCTCTCCAATCTCCAATCTTCACATCTCTCTTGTTATCTTTATTGTTTATGTTTCTGGCCAACACTTCTCTAATTGCTTCTCGAGTTATAGGTCATGGTTAACATCACAATTGCAATGTTTGTGAGCTTAGTTTGTTGTTACTTAGCAGCGTAATCCAATTATGTATCTGATCATTATGATTTTGTCTTTGACTAGGTTTTATCTTTGTGCTATAGATCATTGTGATTTTGCCTTTAAGTCATGGCATGTTGCAACGTTTAGTTCTTCTCCTTTTAGTATCATTCCTCTTTTCTAACACAATTATGATCTTGGTACATAATATAATGACTTTTTGTAAGAAACGCAAGTGCGGATGATTATGAGATTATAAGTTTTGGTTTTTTTTTTTGAGGAGTTAGGCTTTTTTTGAGCAAGAGAAGTTAACATACTAATTATTGAATTCCAAGAGTTCTTCTCTTTTCTTGTCTCATATCCTTTTATTTTGTATATTACTTTGTTTCATGTAATAAAGCTTTTTTTTTCTTTCTTCGCAATATGTTTACAGCTTAAATCCATATTATATTTGCCGTCTTCCAACATTTCAAATTTTGAGTGAAATAGTTACTCTTTTATGTTATGTTCGATCTTCCAGTTTCTCCACACCTTATATATTATCTTTGAGACTTATGCCCACCAGTCAATTGCACGTTATATTTCAATATTTTTTTCACAATAACTGTTATAATGTAAGTCTCCGTAGAGAGTTATGTATTCATGTCATCAGTATATATACACACGATATGCATCTTTATCTAGAGGAGGGGATATACACAAATCAGATACATGATTATCTCTAAGTATTGTATCTTATCTAACACTCCCCCTCAGTCAAAGAGGCAGGTTCACGAACGCTTAGACTGTTCCGAAACTCCAAAAATAGAGGTGACGACAGGCCCTTGGTAAATATGTCAGCGAACTGTTGTGCAGTTGGTACATGGAGCACTCGAATCTCACCAATTCCCACCTTTTCACGCACAAAGTGAATGTCTATTTCCACATGCTTGGTACATTGGTGCTTAACTGGGTTGGAAGACATGTAGATGGCTGAGATATTGTCGCAGTAGACTAAAGTGGCACGCTGGACCGGAATTTTCAGTTCAAGTAATAGCGTACGAAGCCACGTAGCTTCGGAGACAGCATTCGCCACCCCTCGATATTCAGCTTCGGCGCTCAATCGCAAGATGACATCTTGTCGTTTAGACGACCAGGACACAAGATTATCCCCAAGAAAAACACAATATCCTGACGTAGACCGTCTAGTGGAGGGACAGCCAGCCCAATCAGCATCCGAATACGTGACCATATCATTTTTTTTTGACTTGTACAGTCGCAGGCCGTGAGAAATAGTACCTTTGACATACCGAAGCACGCGTTTGAGGGCATGTAGATGAGACTCAAGAGGATCATGCATGAATAGGTACACTTGTTGCACGGCAAATGCGATATCTGGCCGTGTAAATGTGAGATATTGTAGAGCCCCTGCGAGACTACGATACAGCGAAGGGTCAGTGACCGGTGGGCTGTCATCGGTGGCAAGTTTTGACCTTGTATCTGCTGGTGTGAGACATGGATTGCAGTCAGTCATGCCAGCACGATGTAGAATGTCCGCAGCATAGTTTTGTTGTTGGAGAAACAGTCCTTGCTTATCACGCTGCACAGAGATTCCGAGAAAGTGATGAAGCCGGCCCAAATCAGTCATGTCAAACTCAGCTTTGAGGGCATTAATGATTCGGCTAGGGAGACTCTGTGTTGATGCCATGAGCACAATGTCATCCGCGTACAATAGGAGATAAGCCGTCTGCGTTTGATGAGAGAGGATGAACAGGGAAGCATCCGACTTGGTCTGTGTGAAGCCAATCTTCTCTGCGACATTAGCAAATCTATTGTACCAGGTTCTGGGCGCTTGTTTGAGGCCATAGATAGCTCGCTGAAGCAGACACACATGATCAGGTGTAGATGGATCAACAAAACCAGGTGGTTGATGCATGTAGACGGTTTCTTCAAGATCACCATGAAGAAATGCATTCTTAACATCAAGCTGGTGAAGAGGCCAGTCTCTAGCAGTCGCGACATGTAGCACTGTTCTGATGGTTGCTGGTTTGACAACAGGACTGAAAGTCTCTTCACAATCAATACCAGGTCGTTGAGACTTGCCATTCGCAACCAGTCGCGACTTGTGCCGGTTTAGGGTGCCGTCTGCATTGAACTTATGCCTGTAAAGCCACAAACAGCGAATAATATTAGTAGCAACAGGTCATGGTACTAGTTTCCACGTTCCACGTTTAATATGAGCATTGTACTCCTCTTTCATAGAGGGATTCCAGTTCGGATCTTTAGCTGCTTGCACGTGAGATACTGGTAAGGGAGAAATTGTTGTGTCCGTATGGAGACACAACAGAGCTCGTGGTTTGTATATACCACTTTTACTGCGAGTAGTCATAGGGTGGTTGGATTGAGAAGGTAGAGACACTGCAGGTGTAGTAGGAGAAGGAGAAGGACGACGTATAATAGGGGGAGGAGGTAAAGACTCAAGAGAGGGACTCACAGGTGTTTGAGAAGAAGTTGAGAATGGAAATATATTTTCATCGAATGTGACACGGCGGGAGAGTATGATTTTGTGAGATTGTAAGTCAAGACATATGAACCCACGGTGATCAGTCGGATACCCAAGGAAGACGCATGGGGTAGACCGCGGCGCCAGCTTGTGAACTGTTGTTGGCAGGAGATTAGGGTAGCAGAGACAGCCAAACATGCGGAGATGCATATAGCGAGCTGGTGTTTTGAACAGCTTTGTGATTGGTATTTCATTGCTGATGGCGGAGGACGGTAAGAGGTTGAGAAGATGTACTGCAGTGTGGAGAGCTTCCACCCAAAACGTGTCCGGCATTGAGGCTTGTTGTAACATCGTACGGACAAGGTTGTTTATGGTGCGAAGCATTCTTTCTGCACGGCCGTTTTGTTGCGAAGTGTATGGACAGGAAAACTGAAATGTGGTTCCTTGTGTTGCTAAGAAGTCCTTGAAGGCCTTGTTATCATACTCCCCACCGTTGTCACATTGTAATGCTTTGATCGTGCTCTTAAATTGAGTCTGCACATATCGAGTGAAATGAAGATACTTTGCAAAGGTATCGCATTTTCGATGAAGAGGATAAATCCAAACAAAGTGTGAGTATTGATCAAGAAAAAGAAGATAGTATTTGAAACCATTAACACTTAGGACAGGAGAGGTCCAAATATCAGAATGTATAATGTCAAAAGGATTAGAAACAATGCTATTAGAGGTAAAGAAAGGCAGTCTGGTATGTTTACCAAGTTGACATGCATGACAAAGATTTGTCAAGTCAGTCTTACTGAAACTAAGAGAAAGCGATGAAAGGATGCGTTGAAGAACTTGATCACTTGGATGACCTAATCTTCGATGCCACAGAGAAGAGGTATTTTGAGAAGAAAACAAAGCCAGGTGAGGAGAAGATTGCAACGGTGGAGTAATAGGGTAGAGAGGTCCTTGACTATTGCATCGGAGCAAAGTTGTCCGATTGTGAAGATCCTTATTAGAAAAACCAAAGTATTCAAGTGAGCAAAAATTATCAGTAACAAATTTTCGAACAGAGATTAGATTCTTAATAATAGAAGGACACACAAGAACATTGCGAAGATGAAAGGGACGAGAATTAGAAGGAATAACTCCCTGACCAAGTTTCGTGACTGGAGCATACGAGCCGTTTCCGACTATGACAGAAGGTAAGTTGCTCGTATTAACAGTGGAACGAAGAGTACCTTGATCTGAAGCTATGTGATTCGTCGCTCCTGTGTCGAAGTACCACGTCGCATTGCTCGGATCCTCAAAACTCATGGTGTTGAACGCATGTGTTAGGTTCGCAGGGATCGTGTTAAGCATCGGCTGCTGGACAGATGGTGACACAATGGAATGAGCTTCATTGGTGATTCGAGCATCAGGACGTGGACCTAGTAAACCAGGTTGCATCATACCATTATTCGGAACCATTCGTTGCTGTCCCATGGAATAGTTGTTGAAGAATGGCGGCTGTTGCTGATAGAACGATGACCATTGCGGTTGTCCAAACTGTCAGTTCTGAGTGTAGAACGGCGAATTCCAGTTATTGAAGCGTCCACGCCCGCGATTTTTGCGACCACCACGTCCACGACCACGGTTTCCACGATGAGAGCCTCCATTGTTGTTGTTGTTGTAGCTATTGTTGTTGTTGGAGGGACCATTGTTAGTGTTGCTGTTATTCGAGTTTTGTTGCTGAGGTGCTGAAGTCGTATACAAAACATTCGGAGCAGAAGCATTGTCATTATGAGTGACATTAGGCTTGACATGTTTAGATAGTCGATCTTCTTCCATAGATAGCATAGATCGAGTCTCAAGAAAGCTGGGAAAAGGCACTTTGTGCTTAATGACATTGATTATGTTGTCAAACTTCTCTGACCGCCCATTGAGAAGATGCATGACTAATGATTTGTCTGGAACCGGTGAGTCCAGATTGGCCAAGAGATCCGACAGAGTCTTCAGTTTGTTGCAGTAGTCGTGGATTGAGAGATCTCCAATGACAATGGTGCGTAGCTCGTTTTCAATTTGTAAAGCCCATGCTTCTTTGTTGTCCCTGAAAAGATTTTCAATCTTTAACCAAAGATCTCGAGCAGTACACTTCGTGGTGAGGACGGTTTCGAGAATAGAATCAGATATTGTTCCATAGATCCACATCTTCACAAGTCCATCGTGTTCTTTCCATTCTTTCTCCGTATCAGGAGTGGGTAATAGAGACCCATCGATATGACCAAGAACACCAAAGCTTATGCAGTGAGTTTCAAAGAGTTCTCGCCACACTTGGTAGTTCAGTTTGATCATATCCAGCTTTATAGGGATGTATGCTTTTATTTGAGATATGCCGAAAGGATTGTCATTGAATGAAGTAACGACAGCCATGGCGAGAAAATAGAGAAGAAGAAGAGAATAAAGATTTTAGGAGAAGAAGAAGAAGAAAGCGGAGAGGATCAAAGAGCTGGGTGGCTAGGTTAAGTTTCTGATACCATGTTATAATGTAAGTCTCCGTAGAGAGTTATGTATTCATGTCATCAGTATATATACACACGATATGCATCCTTATCTAAAGGAGGTGATATACACAAATCATATACATGATTATCTCTAAGTATCGTATCTTATCTAACAATAACAAAAATGGAAAATAACGCTAAAGTAGTTATGATTATCTCCACATTGTTTATGTTTTACTGAGAGTAGTAAAACAATTCTCTCTGTTTGTATAAACCAACAGTGCACATTATTAGATTTTGGCTTTGGAAAGTTCTTATGTTCCTGAAAAAATGAATAGAAGCCAGCATAAAAAATGCTTTGTACTAAACTACAGGATGCTTGGTGCGCAAGAGTTTTCGTTAAACCAGAAAATGTAGTGAGAAAATTAGCTGAATAACTTATAACGGTGGAATTGATTGAAGACATTATGGTTTCTCTGAAATTCAAAGTTTGTTAAATAGAATGAAGAGAAACATGGAAAACAAAAGAAGCAAAAAGAAACAAAGATATGTAAACATCTTTAAGCACAATGATCAATTTCTATATGTATGTGGTTGCTTCTCTTTTCATCCTAGGCTGCTCCAAACTCTCCTGAGGTTTCAAAATAGTTACTGATCCACATTTCTTCATCAGCATTATCATATTTGTATATGTTCATCAAGAACAGCATGGATCATGAAAAAAATTAGAATCTATATGTGAACTGATTATATATCTCAACAAATTTGTGAATCTAGAAAATTATTCATATATTCAACACATACATATGAGCGCAAGCATAATTTTTACAAAGATATGAGTGGAAGTTTTGGAGACTATAGAACATCTAAACTCATGGGTAATGAAAAATCCACTAAATCTCTCTAGTGTGCAACTTTTTTACATGTACATAGATTTCCTATCTTACCTTCTAGGGGAAGATAAGTTGTAGAGTGAGAACGAACGAATCCATTGATAATACCAGAGTTGGATGACACCTATGTGAAACGTAGCGTGATTCCTTGGTCTTTCGGGGTGGAAGGTCAGACCCTTAGCCCTGTTATTCTATTTCTCGAACAACGTCAGCGTTTTCCCAGTTCACAAAAGCTCTACACAAAAACCAAATCAAGACAAATTGTTCAGTTCCTAGAAAACAAAAATAAAAGGCAGAAAAGCAAAAATGTAACCTAAAGTATTTTAATGGGTATCAAAGATCTTATATAAATTAGGATCCATAGAAAGAAGAAGAGAAGAAATAATGACTCAACTCGCCGTAGATCATAATAGTTCACTGGAGAAAGCAAATAATAGCATCATTACCGGAGAAGGGTTAAATATGAGAGAAATAGAAAACAATGATATGCAAGAAATCTATGTAACTTTCTGTTTCTTTTACCTAAACCAAATCAGAAATAATAATGAGATTGGTAAACAATTGGGATTGTTAAACAGAAGAACACAACCCAACATTAATCAAAACCTGAGTCATTCTAAGTGAAGAAACATAGCAGCTCACCCTGAAAAAAAAATGAAAAAGAGAAGACAACATCTTTCAATTCCCATTAAATATTGTTCTGTGTGCGTTTGGTAATCATGAATATCGAACTCACCTTGAATATACTGCCAAGGATATTTCTGATCCTTTCCATCAACGGTGCATCCAACACCGACACATGTTTCCAGAATATGGCTAACTCAGCTCTTTTGCAATAGATTTATGCCGCATCCTAGAAATCTCAATGAAATAATCAAATGGAATATTAATCTCATCATAGTAAAGTTCTTAACTTTTTTACGGTCTCTCTCCGGCTCTTTCAACGCCTGAATGACCAAAGCTGCAGCTGAAGATTCTAAACATTCAGCTTGACGGTGTCGGTGACGGTGAAACATTGTACGGTAACGGTAATACACCAACAAACATAAACAAAATCAAAAACCGTAAACGAAATCATCTCCCAAAGTTCTAAAACCCTATGGATCGAAGTGACGAATTTCACAGGATGGTATTTATGTATTTATAATCAAAGATTCACAGAAAGAAAGTAATTGAGGAAGCTTTCAATGATGAATCATGGGAGGAGTGGATAGGTGTTGTTAATGAGTGCGTTAAAGACATTCAGCAAAATTCCGTAACGTCTCCTGATTTCTGTCTATCGGTAAGTAGAGAGCCAGGCGTAAGAAACCGATGTTGGGTTCCAACAGGATATGGTCGGATAAAAGTTAATCTACATAAAGCCGGTGGAGATCATATGGCAGTAAGATGAAAAGAATCAGTATTTCGCCGGTGACGACTTTTGATTGTATCAGCGGAGTATCTAAGAGAAGACTATCTATATCTTTATACGGTCCAATAATCATCTGAATCCAGGCCTGATAAAAATTGTTCCAATAACTTAATATTGAGCCCAAGAAGAAACCCGCAAATGACTAAAGTCGATACCTCCTTTAGTGAAGACACATGGCGCTGTGCATGAAAGCAATTCTTTACGTGGCTGAATGAGAAGAGAATCTCTCTCTACTTTATATTAAGATATATATATATATATATTGTGTTCTTTTATTTATAATGTAATATCCCTAGCGTTTAAATTAATAAGATCTTTTTTTTGCTCATTCCCGTACAAAATTAATTAAACACATTAAAGGATTGACAGTTTTTCGCTATCATAAATATATTAAAAATTTGACTAGTTTTTCAGTTATCACTCACAAACACAGAATTTATGGGCTATAAACCTATAATGGTTATTGGCAGCAATCACAAAAAATAAGAATCAAATGCTCCAGTGCGTTTAACTAGAAAAAAATGATATCGTCGAGATGAATACTATTGGACCTATATAAAGAATGGAAGGTACACTATTAAGTCAGGCTACTGGGTAGCCAAGAACCTGCTTAACAAGGATACGGTGCATACACATAGAGAAACTAGTATCAAAAAACTCTAAGCCTCTGGTTGGAAGATACAAGCTCCATGAAAAATCAAACATCATATTTGGCAAAAGATATTTTGACCATTAGCAGTGACAATCAACTTGACACATCGTTATATGTGATGCGACAACCATTTTCCTAGATGTGGCGTAGAGTATAAAACTATAAACCATGCCATATTTGAATTGCCTCCTCTCAAATGCAGCTACCCCGATTCCACCACTAGTGTTCCCCAGCGCAAGCAACTTCACAAATATGGACTATCTATTCGGGCGAAAGAACGATATTGAAGATCCTGAGTTGGATAGAGATCCATTCCCATGGATTATATGGTACAATTGGAAAGCGAGAAATTATAAATTATTTAGAGGGATACACAACACCCTGAACAAGCACAATCCTCTGAGAGATGCATGGTAGATGGATCATAGACACATGATGCACTCTTTAGTGGTATGGGTAGATATGGATAAACTCAAGAGGAGTAACACAGCTATTGGGAGCCAGAAACCAACTGCGAAGATTCTCACCACTTCACTCGGAACTTGAGGCCCTCTTATGGGCAATGGGGTGAATGCCACAACTATTGATGTGTCTGGCTTTTGTCACCGATTGTAAGGATCTAGTCTCGATGGTTCAAGACCCCGGAGCATGGCCTAAGTTTTCCACATTGCTAAAGGAGTTGGCAAAGCTGAAGAGTAGATTCAGGAAGTTCTCAATTGTTTTTATTCCTCGTTCTGGAAATGTATGATTCATTAGCTAAGATAACAAGATCCTTTCATATGAACATGTACTTCAATTGTTGTTCAGTTTCGGTCAGGTTTTCCATACCACCTCATGTTTGAGTAATGGAATAGCCGTTTGACGAAAAAAAACTGGAAAAAAGATTATGTGATACTCCTCCTCCTTTTGTTAATTAAATAAAATTTTATTTAAATGAATAAAATAAGCAAAAGAGCACGAAACCAAGTGAAACTTGCGTAAATTATGATCCTACCAAGGACTATCCACGGAATATTGATATCACTCGAATTACCCAATAAGTGATTTGTACTCTCTCAAATAAGAGATTCAATTGTAGTACTTAGGGATCGAATTCACAGGGAGCTAAGGCACTCAATAGATCTATCTAGTGATAGACAATGAATTTTACCCACTTTTAGCCATGGTTTATAAGTGTTTTAATAAGTAATTATTATGTTTTAGATTCTATTTAGTATATTTATAGGATCAGGAGTGATTTGGAAGAAATTGATGATTTTGGAGAATTTTGGAGATAATTGGAGAAAGCATCCGAGCTGACCTTCGAGCAAGACCAATGGTCGACATTAAGAGACAATAATCGATCGATGCACACTCTGTGACATCGATTGACAGCGAAGTGCTCAGAAGCCCGGTTGGTCATAGCTGACTTAGAGCCCAAGACTTCACCAAATTACAAGATTACCCCTGATGAGTTTTAACCTGATATTTATAGTTTGCCAATATGTTAAAGGAAAAGTGTGCTTTATTGGTTTCTTATTTTCACAGCAAAGGTTTTCTAGGATCTTAGTAGAGTTGGAGAGAAGATCAAAAGAGATTTGTGATTAGAACTCCATTAATATCTATCTATTTATCAATGCAGTTTTTATACCTAACTGTTGTTATGAATTGCTTAGTCATGTCTGAGTAGTTCTATTGTTAGGTTTAGGGTTTAAATATGTTATAAGGGATTAGCCCCAACTATAGATTGTTAAGTTGTGATATTCATCATTAGGATTGTCACTAATACCTTTTTCTAGTTTAGCTAGCTAGAACTTGCCCTAGAAGTTGTAGACTCAAGTCATCACTCATCTCACCCTCAATCCATCCAATGTATACCAAGCCCCAAGACAAGCAAGTTAAGCTAAATTAGGTTGGAGGTCAGCTTTGGTTCTTCCAAACATTCTCAGCAAGTGTGAATAACTGGTAGGCTGATCCACTTTAGCATCTATAGTACAATCCGCAGTCATTAAATCTAAGAATGGTGCTAAGAGAGGTTATATGAGTAAAGAAAATTTTAGAAGTTCATTGTCCCTTTCTTGACTCAATAAAAGTTATGGATGCCAAAGAGAGGTGGAAAGAAAATTAGTGACACTAAGTCTAATACCTTCCAGACTTGCAGGAGGATTTCGATCCAATGTATACCAAGCCCCAAGACAAGAAAGTTAAGCTCAATTAGGTTGGAGGTCAGCTTTGGTTCTTCCAAACATTCTCAGCAAGTGTGAATAACTGGTAGGCTGATCCACTTTAGCATCTATAGTACAATCCGCAGTCATTAAATCTAAGAATGGATTTATTTGGTTCCCTAGCTCCCTGTGAATTTGATCCATAAGTACTAAAACTCGACCTCTTATTTGAGAGAGTATAAATCACTCCTTAGGGTAATTTGAGTGATATCAAACCTCAAGAAAAGTTAAGGTTTCAAGGCTTTCCTCCGATTATGGAAATCAACGGTATGAATTTTGGTTCCCACAATTGTCGTTAAAGGGGATGCCAGATTCTAGTTCGGGTTTTTCGGGAAGGTTTAATTGGCTGAGGGCCAAAGAGCTTTGTAGAGATTAGTAGGCCAAGTATGCCAGATTTATCTGTGTTAAGATGGCCGATGATGATAGAACACAATTTCTGCTTTAAGTTTCAGTTCTATGATGAATGTTTCGTTAAACATTTCCTATAGCCGTATGAAAATTGTTTGGTTTTTGTCTGAGGAAGATGAAGCCTAAGAGGTTTGATACATAACCCGTGCGGAATCAGTTGCGGGATGATTTCCTGTTCGGATGTGACTGAGGGGAATGAAAGGCAGAAGCCATCATGCCGCAGGGTTAAAGAATCAGACATGTTATGTTTACTTCGGAAAGTTGCTTTGTATGACTTGATCTGATTGTCTGAAAGATTTTTTGTGTAACGGGTGATCGGTTTAATGAAGGTAGTAAATCGGTGCTATGTATGGTCATGTCAAAGTAGTTTTGTTTCCCCAGTTCTTACGAGAAACGTTTATGCTTTGATTTCGAGCTTTAGTGAAAGTTGCTTGGAGTTACTTATAGAGTATTACTGATGTTATTCTATACAATCTAGTCGCAGAACGTTTTTCGTAGGCTTTTGAGAGGAATCTCATTACATATTCGTTTCTGGAACGAATTGGTCAACCAGCGGTAGATGAAGTCAATGAGCGGGGAGAAAGTGTTCCCTTTGTTGTGCTCGCTGCTACTTTTATTCTCGATTTTTCTTTGTCCCAAACTTTTCGATGCTTTTCTGTGACTCACTTGGTTCATCAAAACTGAAAGCAATGCTTTGATGCTTGAAGATTTCTTGTATAATTTTTGATTTCATAAGAAACTCGCTTTATTAAGTCAAAAAGGTCTACAAGACTTTGTCTCGTCAAGTTTCAGTTTGATATTTGTACTAGCTTTCGAAACGCATGATTGCGACAAGAAATGTTGTAAAGTCCTTGATATTATGTTTGGGATGGTTTGGATACATTGCTAGTGTTTAGACGAATCTAAGATTGTTGTTTGCCTTTCTGGGACAATTTTAATGAGGCATCGCATTGCCTAAGTGTTTTTCTGCCTGTTGCTGCGAGATTTTTCTTTTTCAAATGTGTTCTCTTGATTCCGAGGCAAAAAAATTTTGAAGTATAGGAGTACACGAGTATAGTATTTGTACCTACTCCCTCCTTTTTACGAAAGAAAATGGCTAAACCAATAAATTTGAAGGGTTGTGTACGCTTTTCTTTTTAAAATTGGAATGATCAACAATCTGGGTCGATTTAAAGACGACGATGAGACTGTGATTTGGTGGGTTTTAGGTTGACGACTTGGAATATGTTGGTTTTAAGAAAATTTCTAGGAACAAGTTGGTTTTAAGATGACATTCGCGTCTCAAGTAGTTGATATCACTCAAATTACCCTAAGGAGTGAATTACTAAGAGGTTCAGATGTAGTACTTAGGGATCTAATCCACAAAGACTCTAGGATTACACAATAGATTTATAGTCTTCGAAATGAAGATAGATTAATAGGTTTTAGAGCAGTAAATGAATTGGTGAGCAAGGCAGTTGCTCGATTGGTTTGATTTGAGATTGTTAACAGTTGGGTAATTAGCTAGATTCAGGTATATTCTCAGGTATGATAAATAAATAACTTAATTTGGGTTTTTAGGCGTTTATTGATATTAATTGTTCTCGAACTCAAACTTAGGTATAATCAATTAGATTATCTAATCTGTTCTCGTATGTTAATTGCGAGAAAGTGTCGATCGATGATTCACAAAGAATATCGATCGATACACCTTTCAAATAATCGACTGACAGAACTATCATTGCGTCGATCGATGCTTCTTCCAGAAAGCTTTCCGATCGGGTTTGATTAGTGTTCTCTAACTTACTAGACCAACTCGCGTGTCTATCTAGTCAGTTAGATCATTCTAGTTATTTTTAGGTATTGAGTCAAGCGATGGCTTGTTCTCAATTAATACTAAGATCTAATAAAGAGAGAAAATTCTCTAAAGTTAGAGAGAGATAATTGCAGAGAAAGAGATGGGGTTGAGAGAAATGGGAAAAACCCAAAAAAAATGAGTATATGTCTTCATCGATTTTGAGGAGAGTGAAATTTTAGAAAAATGGGGGAGGGGGGGGGGGGGGGGGGGGCAGGGGGAATTCGAAAATTTGGGCGGGAAAAATTGTGGTCGAAGTTTCACCAAGTTTGTGTTTTTACAAAACCTTCAAAATTTTACTTTTCTAATTTGTTTTTGCAATTTTCTTAGTTTTACTGTAATTAGATGAATAATTTTATAGTTATGCCAATTATATTATTTTTCCTAGATGCTTTTCTCATATAATGATGTAAAAATATACTCGATTTCATGACATATAATAATTTTCAAATCTCACAAGGTCAATATTTAGGAAAAATCTATAAAAGAGTAATTTATTTCCTTCATAATGAATACAAATAAGTAGTGTGATGAAATTTTTTAATAATTTTTATTTAAATCATAAATAACATCAATAACATATAAATAACTTTGATTTTAATCTTCAATTTTTTATTTACAAATTTTACTTTGTTTACTGATTGTAATTAAATCAGAAATGAAACAAGTTTCACTTAGTTGTACAAACATAAAATGCAGGTTTCATCAAGTTTTACAAACTTGTCCCTTACAATAAAAACATTAAAACCAAAAGTTTTAGCCACACAGGCACAACCTATGCCTCTTAAAATCCTTGTGTTCTTTGTGTTTCTTGTGTTCCTTGTTTTCCTTGTGTTTCTTATGATCCTTCTGAGCAGTTGAACCAGCAACCCAAATTCGTGTTCGACACATACTTATTCTTGCTCTGATGTTCTCCTACCGATGGATACCTCTTTTCTTGAGTTCTTCTCTTTCTTTTCTTGTAGGCTAGAGGTAAGGCATTCAACTCCTCGATTTCTTTTGGAACCATCCATTCGAACATATGTAAGACTGGATATATAGTCCTTCTATACGCCAAAGCCTACATTAAACAATACATATCACTCAACTCGTATGGTCTATCTCATGCTTCGAACACTTAATGGCAGCGGCTAATGCATGGGCACATGGGTATCTATCAATATCCAAGTACCTCAGCTGAATGTTCTATGTTTCAAATCCACCAAATAATTCTTTCCGTCATCCCCAATGATATTGTATTCAAGCTCAAAAAGAGTTCAATTCAGTCACCATTAGTTTTTCACTTGTTGGACATCTTTTATGCATTTTATTCTCCACAGAAGAAACCAATTTTCGAGCAGACAGTCCCGCATCAGTAGGGGTGGGTGTTCGGGTACCCATTCGGGTTTGGTTCGGGTCTATTAGGGTTTCTGGTTTTCGGGATCAAAGATTTCAGCCCCATTCGGGTATTTCTAAATGTTCGGGTTCGATTCAGATCTTTGTGGGTTTAGTTCGGGTTCGGATAACCCATTTAAATGATTTTTAAAATTTTAAAATTCATTATATACTTTAAATTTCTCAAAATCTATAACCAAAATAATATTATATATATATATATATATATATTGGAATAACGTATATCAAAATACCTAAAATTAACAAATAAATTGATTTCGTTTGAATATTTGGATAGAGAATCTATAGATATTTCAAGTATTTTTGGTGTTTTGAGTACATTTTAGCTATTTTAAGCATTTAATTTTGACTATTTGTATATATGTTCAAGTATTTTAGGAAACTTAAAAGTATATTATATATTTTAGATTTTTTTAATTTACATTAAGTCAAAAGTAACAATATAATTATGTATTAAAATCTATTTCAGATACATTAGGGTACCTAAAATACTTCTGTTGGGTCGGGTTCAGTTTTGGTTCTCTAGATACCAAAATTTTGAACTTGTTCGGATATTCAATCAATTTTGGTTCAGGTTCGGTACTACTTTTTTGGAAAGGGTTTGGTTTGGTTCTTAAGATTCGGTGTTTTTTCCCAGCTCTACGCAGCAGCATCCTTCCTATGTCTGTTGAACCACTCAGCCATTTTGTCAATACCTGTATCAATCATAGGCAGTAAAGAGTACCTTTGTGCCTTATCAAAAATCTGATTCATAAACTCTGCACAGTTAGAGGTGTCTATGTTGTACCTTGCACTGGGAAAATGACATTTCGCCCAATTTGTAACAGCTACATTTTTATCAAGATACATAGCACATGATGGATACCTCTCACTAAATTCTTGATACTTCTGTTCAAACTCAGCCTCTGCATAAATTTGTGCAACTATTCGGACTTATTTTCCAACCTCGTCCATGTTCTGTTTGATACTTAGTTTCACATTGTGCGATAGATTTTAGATGCAATATCCATGATAAGACATCAGATACACTTCAGTATCACTTTTAGGATTGAGTAGAGTAATCTGAGTGAATAAGAAAGACTAGAAGTGATTTAGAAGAGATTTGAGTATGAAATGAGATTAAGAGTCTAGTATAGAACCATTGAGAGACTAAAAGACTAAGAGAGACTCATAACTTGCTTGATTATATTAATGAGAGAGTTTACATATTTATATGAAGAGAGAGCTTAGGGATTTCGTAAACAAGAGGATAAGATAAGCATGTGGAGTCAAGGCTTAATTCAAAACCATCCAATGAGGTGATCAATCCGTGTGAAGCATCTTTAGCTGGCTGCTGCCTTTTGCTTTTACTTTCCAGCTGTGACAGCCTGTCCAAGACTCTCCCTTATCCTTTCCAACGGTCTGATCCATCCCACAAAGGCTAAGGTAACTTCTCCTCTTTACCTAAGTAACCCGGGTAACTCAAGGTAAGGTTTGGTTGAGCTTTGGTCGATCCCATCTTGTACGGTCATGTACGGCCTTGTACGGCCTTGTACGGACTGGTTGATCTCAAAGCTCCCAAACCTTCCTAGCCTTCCTTATCCTCATTCTACTCAAGCCTCATCTCCCTTCTTCACTTAACTCTCCTCATCTTAACACTCCCCCACAAGCTTAGCTTTGTGAAAGTCTAAGCTTGGACAGCCATGAGATCTTCCTCATTAAAAACCTCACTAAGGAAAACCCATTGGGACAAAACCTTAATGAGGGAAAAAGAGTAAAGATCTCACAGCTAAGGGGATCAGCTCCTTCTCTTCCCAAGATCTATGAGTCCCAACCTTATGTGAATGGACTCCATAGTCTTTTGTCTTGCCGCCTTGGTGAACACATCAGCCAACTGATCTTCACTTCTCGTATAGCAAGGTAAGATCACTCCAAGCACAATCATCTGTCTCACCTTGTGGCAATCAACCTCAATGTGCTTGGTTCTCTCATGGAACACCGAGTTGGATGCAATATGAATGGCAGCTTGATTGTCGCAATGCATTGTCATTGGAGTGGCTTGATCAATCTCCAAGTGCTTCAAGATGCCTTTGATCCACACCAACTCGTTTGTGAGCTTCAGCATAGCTCTATACTCAGCTTCTGCACTTGAACAAGACACCACCTTCTGCTTCTTGCTCTTCCAAGTCACCAAGTTGCCTCCAATGAATGTGCAATAGCCTGTGGTTGATCTCCTGTCAGCTCTATCTCCTGCCCAATCAGCATCACAATAGCCCACCACTTCTGTGCTTCCATTGCACCCCATCCATACTCCTTGATCCGGCGAGCCATTCAGATACATCAACAGCCTCTCCACCATGCGCCAGTGATGTTCCTTGGGAAGCTGCATGTGTTGGCTCACCTGATTCACAGCAAAACATATATCAGGCCTTGTAATGGTAAGGTAAATCAATTTGCCAACAAGTGTTCTATAGAGTTTAGGATCATGAAATGGCTTGCTGTCTTCAATCTCCCCCTCTCTTGGTACTTTGTAGCCATCCTCCATTGGCATCCTTGCTGTCTTGCCTCCATAAGCACCTGCACCTTTCAAAAGATCAAGTGTATACTTCCTTTGGGACATGAACAAACCTTCCTTGGATCTACAAATCTCAATTCCAAGAAAGTATTTCATTTCTCCCAAGTCTTTGATTTCAAACATAGACTTTAAAAACTCCTTGGTTGCTTTGATACCTTCCTTATCACTCCCAGTGATAATGATATCATCCACATACACAAGGAGAGCAACCATACCTGAGGGTGTCGTGAGTGTAAAGAGAGTGTGATCCAATTCTGACTTCTTGAAGCCTCGGCCATTCAGAGTTGTGCTCAACTTGTTATACCAAGCTCTTGGTGATTGCTTCAACCCATAAATGGCTTTCTTTAGCCTCAGTACATTCCCTCTCTTCACTAGATGTTCCAGACCTGGTGGAGGATACATATAGACTTCATCCTCAAGCTCTCCTTGTAGAAATGCATTCTTTACATCCATTTGCCACAATCCCCATCCAAGGTTCACCGCCAAGCTTAAAACAATCCTAATGGTGTGTAGCTTGGCTACTGGTGCAAATGTCTCAATGTAATCATCTCCATATGTCTGAGTGAACCCTCTTGCTACTAGTCTAGTCTTCTTCCTCTCAATCGACCCATCAGCCTTGTACTTGATTGTAAAGATCCATCTACTAGACACAGCCTTCTTCCCTTTTGGTAGTTCACTCTCATACCATGTATCATTCTTTATCATAGCTCCTGCCTCAGCTCCTACTGATTCCTTCCATTCCTTATCTTCCATTGCCTCTTCATAGCTTCTTGGAATGTGATTCTCATCTAAGTTTACCATAAATTCACAATGTGCTTCTGGATATTGAGCAAAAGAACACACGGCCTGAGTAGGATGCTTCACAGCTTGGGCATTGTAGTACACTCTTGTGTTTACCCAACTGGAAGGATCCTTTCTCAGCCTTGTACTCCTTCTCAACACTGGCCCTTCTTGCGCCATCTCTTGTTCTTCTTCTTCTTGTGGTAGCACACTTGTTTCAGATCTTTCATCTCCTAGCTGACTTGCTTCAGCTCCCTCTTCCCTTAGCTGACTCTCTTCAGCTTCTTCTTGTTGAGCATTTGATTCCACAGCTTGATCATGAGAACCAGAACTCTCTTCTCTACTTTTCTCTTCACGGTTTTGAGTTCTTGTTTCATTCCCCCCTTCATGGTCAAGATTGGAAGTCTGATGATCCGGTACTGGAGTAGTGCTTCTCCCACCTTGATTCATGTTGATTCCAAGACCCTCTAGGATGATCCTCAAGGTTTCAGCTCTATCCGAAGTAAGATCTTTCAAATCTTCTTGAATCTGCTCCTCATAGTATCCTTTTTCCTCAACAAACTTCACTTCTCTAGATACTAACACTCTCCTTGTGTTAGGATCATAGCACTTGTATCCTTTCTGACTTGATGAATATCCAATAAACATTGCCTTTGAACTCTTAGCTTCTAGCTTGTTTCTTATCTCTCCAGGCACCATCACAAAACACAAACATCCAAAGATCTTCATATGCTCTAGAGAGGGCTTGTACTGATTCAGTACCTCAAATGGTGATTGTCCTTGAAGAATCAGAGTTGGTGTCCTGTTGATGAGATAACAAGCCGTAGCAACTGCATCACTCCAAAAATTCTTAGGCACGTTGGATTGAAACATCATGGACCTGGCTACTTCCATCAAATGCCTGTTCTTCCTCTCAGCCACACCATTCTGTTGTGGGGTATAGGGACAGCTTGTTTTGATGAAGGATTCCATGCTGAGATAAGTGTAGCTTGAATGCTTGTCCCGTGTACTCTCCTCCATTATCTGACCTGAAAATCTTTATCTTGGCATTGTAATGGTTAGTTACATAGGATTGAAAGTTTTTAAATGCATCAAGTACCCTATCTTTGGTTGGAATTAAGGTTAACCAGGTGTATTTGGATTTTTCATCAATGAAAGTTACATAATACTTATGGTTTTCTCTAGATAGGCAAGGTGCAGCCCAAACATCAGAATGAATAAGATCAAAACATTTTTCATAAACAGTAGTAGACTTGGTAAAGACAGTTCTACAATGCTTGCCTAAAATGCAAGCTTCACAATCATTATTCTCAAAGGAAACACCTGGCAACATCAGTTTTAAAGCCTTATTATGAGGGTGTCCTAATCTAGCATGCCACAATGCATTTTTACTTAAACTAGAACCGGAAACAGAAGTAAACGAGCAGCTATATCTAGAAACAGGAGTGAGATCTTCAAGTAAATATAGCTCTCCTTTAGTCACTCCCTTTCCAATCATCTTGCTGCTTTTAATATCCTGAAACTTCACATCATTAGGACTGAATATAACATTACAATGTAAATCAGTAGCACATTTCTTAACAGATAATAAGTTTGAAGTAAATTCAGGCATATAAAAGGCTTCAGTTTCCTTATCAAACAGTTTAAGACTTCCTATTCCTCTAATAGGAATCTTATCTCCATTAGCAATCATCACATTTCCATTCATTGGTACAATGTTCTTAATCAAGTTAGTGTCACTTATCATATGATGAGATGCACCTGAATCAATTACTAATGGCTTAATGTCATGAGACCTAGCAATATGCGCAAGGATACTAGATGGTTTGAATGCATGATCATTTCTAGCAAAGTTTGCAATCCTAGATTGATTTACCATTTCTATCAAGCTCTCATGCATCCTATCAGTTCTATTTAGATTCTTATAGTTCTCTACCACCCTAGCACCAAAAGAATACCCAAAGATGTTACCATTCTCCTTGAGCAACTTCATGAGAGCATCAAGGTCGGATCTCCTTAGATACTCTTGATCATTGTTCCCACGGTTGCTTGGTGCCCCGGTGTAGGCTACAAGAGACTTCCCATCACCTGCCTCACGCCCATCTATCTCCTTTCCTTTGCTTGTACCAGCTCCACCCGTTCCATCTGATGCATTAGCCCTTGCCTCATGGTCCTTCATGAACTTTGCCGGCTTGAGGTGTGGGTGAAGGATCCAGCATTGGCTCTTCTTGTGGCCATGCTTCTTGCAGTGATCACAGTTCCCATTGAACCTCCTCTCCTCAAACTTCCCATGCGCAGCAGCCTTGTTTGCTTGCGGAGCTTCACTCCCCTCCTCTTGAGTTGCTTGGCTTGCAAGGGAAAGGTCTCCTTTCTTTGCAAACAGCCCAATGGAGCCTTGCTCCTTCTGAATCCGCGCACACACATCCTCAAGGTCAGGTAGAGTGTCCTCCCTAAGCAGGTGCTGGATGAGACCGTTGTATGCCGGGTTTAGGGTGAGGAGGAGCCCAAAGACCTTATCTTGCTCTCTCCTCTTGTTAAGCTCATCAGCATCCGTTGTGCTCGGCCTAAGCATCTCCATTTCGGACCAGAGACTTCTGAATCTTCCTAGATGCTTAGTGAACTCCATGTCTTCTTGTACAAGGTTGTTGATAGCTTGCTTCACTTCAAACACTCGGCTTAGGTTTGAAGTGTTGCCATACACCTTCTTCAAGGTATCCCACAGCTCTTTAGCAGACTCACAGTAGCTGTATGCATCCAGAATAGCCGGCTCAAGGGACGCATGAAGGACAGACATCACCAGCATGTCCTCTTGATGCCACTTCTCTTCTGCCTTGCTTGCGGCTTCATCTTCAGCTTCTCCTTGAGTGATGAGCTTTGGAGCTTCTCCTGGCGTGATGTGCTTCCAAAGCCCCTTGCTTCCCACTGTGGTTCTCACCATCCGAGACCACACCAAGTAGTTGTTTCCCTTGAAACAAACCGCCACCTTCATGTTCATGTTCATCCCACTCTCCATGTTGAATGTAGAACCCTTTAGACTTCAATAACTTTCTCTTGAGGTAACTGTCTTGAGTGAACACTAGCAGCTTCACCTTTTACCCACACAGCTTCAATAACACCTCAAACACCCAATAGAACTCAGAAAGACTACCCAGAACCGCTTAAGAACACAAGAACACCAAACTGTTTCTTCAAAGCTTCAATCTTGAATCTTCAAAGAACCCAACGAAACCAAGTTCCCTATGAACCTGGATCTGATACCATATCACTTTTAGGATTGAGTAGAGTAATCTGAGTGAATAAGAAAGACTAGAAGTGATTTAGAAGAGATTTGAGTATGAAATGAGATTAAGAGTCTAGTATAGAACCATTGAGAGACTAAAAGACTAAGAGAGACTCATAACTTGCTTGATTATATTAATGAGAGAGTTTACATATTTATATGAAGAGAGAGCTTAGGGTTTTCGTAAACAAGAGGATAGGATAAGCATGTGGAGTCAAGGCTTAATTCAAAACCATCCAATGAGGTGATCAATCCGTGTGAAGCATCTTTAGCTGGCTGCTGCCTTTTGCTTTTACTTTCCAGCTGTGACAGCCAGTCCAAGACTCTCCCTTATCCTTTCCAACGGTCTGATCCATCCCACAAAGGCTAAGGTAACTTCTCCTCTTTACCTAAGTAACCCGGGTAACTCAAGGTAAGGTTTGGTTGAGCTTTGGTCGATCCCATCTTGTACGGTCATGTACGGCCTTGTACGGACTGGTTGATCTCAAAGCTCCCAAACCTTCCTAGCCTTCCTTATCCTCATTCTACTCAAGCCTCATCTCCCTTCTTCACTTAACTCTCCTCATCTTAACATTCAGCAACGGCCTCTAATCAAACTTCCATTTATGTCTGAATGCCTTACTGAAGTTCATTTGAGCTGGTTTGGGGATCAATTGCTCAATGATTCAGCATCCAAGCGATGAAAGTGAGCTGATTTGAGAGATTTTATTTGAATTCAACGGAAACCAATGTGTGTGAGAGAGAGAGAGAAAGAGAGAGAGAGAGAGAGAGAGAGAGAGAGAGAGAGAGAGAGAGAGAGAGAGAGAGAGAGAGAGAGAGAGAGAGAGAGAGAGAGAGAGAGAGAGAGAGATGAAGAAGGAGTTGGAGAGAAACAAATTTTGATTGGTCATGTAGAGAGGGGCGCTTTCAACATTAACCATCTATATAAAGAATATGAGAATACAGGAGAATATGTGAAAATTATTAAGAATATACGAGATTATTTTTGACTTATTAAGAGCATATGATATTATTCCCCCAAAAATTATGTATAATGTTTCATTTCGCTCCAAAGCGTTGAACAAAATCTAATTCTTTTTAACGTTTACAGTTTGGGGAATTGTAGATGGGTAAACAAAAGTTTTTTCTATAAATTTTTGTAAGAGATACATATAATAAATAAAAATTTAATATATAAATATTATAATTACAAATATATGAATATATTTGACATTTTTAATTGATTAACTAACCACTATTATAATTTATATAAATAAAAGTGTTAAACCAAAATATTCTAGAAAATAATTAATCACTATATATATATATATACTCATATATATATATAACAAAATAACTATTTTAAATATAATATTCTCCATAAAATTAAAACTCATATTAATTAGAACTAAAATGAAAATAATTATTATTTATACTAATTTAATGATTTTATATTCTATTATAATAATATAAAAAAATTTAAAAAAAAATATTCATATTAATTTATATTTAATTTTTTGTCGAAATGTTTTCATTAAAAGACCCATCATAAAGGGTATTGTTTTTTTTTTACATCGAGCGGCTGATCAATTACTCAAGCTTGAGGTGGTCTGGGGAACCAGACCAGAATAGAACAACCAATGTAGTACAAGTTCCTATGAAAGGATCTTGCTATCTTAGCTAATGAATCAGAAGATACATTTTCAGTGCGAGGAATAAAAACAATTTGAGAATTCTGGGAATCTGCTCTTCAGCTTCTGCAGCTCATCTAGTTCAGTGGAGAAGTTGGGCCATGCTCCTGGGTCTTGAATCATTGAGACGAGATCCTTACAATCAGTGCCAAAAGGCTGACACGTCAATAGTTGAAGCATGCATTCCATCGCTCATAAAAGTGCCTCAAGCTCTTAATGAAGTGGTGAGATTCTTCATCGTTGGATTCTTGTTCCCAATAGCTGAGTCGTTCCTTCTGAGGTTTTCCATGTCCACCCAAAACCACTAAAGAATGCATCTTGTGTCCGTGAGCCATCTATTAGACATCTCTTTGAGTTTGTTATCTGCTCCGGCATTATTCTAACAATTTGTTTCTCTTGTTTGATGTTTGCTTCGAACCAAGCATTACATTCTGATTCAGCATGTCAGACAGTTTCCAAGGGGTCCCTGTCTATTCCTCTAAAAAGTTTATCATTCCTTGCTTTCCAAATATACTACATAATCCAGGGATATGGGTCTTTATCCAATTCAGGGTCTTTTATGTCATTTTTCCTCCAAAAAAGATAATCAATGTTCGCATAATGACTCGTGGTAGGGAACAATATTGGTGGGGTTGGGGTTGTTGCATGCGCCCATGTCTGAAATGCTGGGGGGGACACTCAAAGATGGCTTGATTTATAGTTTCATCATCTGCTCTACATCTTGGACAATGATTGTCGCATCGCATATGACGATGTGTTAAGTTATTTTTTACTGCTAATTGTCCAGATATCGTTTGCCAGATAAAATGTTTTAGCTTTGGTGGAGCTTGTATCTTCCAAGCAAAGGCTTGGAGTTTTGTAATGCTCGGCTCTTTTGGTATTTCCACTGGTTCTCTATTGAGGATGTTCGTGGCTACCCAATATCTCGATTTAACAGTGTACATCCCATTCTTAGTATAGCTCTAGCAATAATTATCTCGCGATATCCTTGACTTATGGCCAACGATTGGATCAGAAGGATGTCGTCCGGGTGTACGTACTTTTCAAGCATCTCCGAGTTCCATGTTTTTGGCTCCCCTATCATAAAGTGATGAGCTGACATCGTTGGATGTACTACCTGTGCTATTGGTCTAGCTGGTCTTGCAGGTATTGTTGGTATCTAATTGTCTTCCCAAGTTCTAATCTCATTCCCGGAGTGAACCTTCTGTCTGATCCCCAACAGCATCAATGGTTTCCCTGCCATTATACTTCTCTATCCATATGAGGGTCTATCTACCATGTTAAGCCGCAAAGGCGTGCTACATCTGAATTATTTTCCTCTCAGGACTCTAGATACCAAAGAATCTTGGTTTTGTACCAAGCGCCATAATTTTTTACCTAGTAGGGCTAGGTTGAATTCATGGATCAATCTGAATCCACTTCCTCCTTCCTCTCTTGGTTTACACAGATTTTCCCATTTAACCCAATGTATACCCCTTTTGGGAAGGGTCGAGCTCCACCAGAACTGTGCAATGGCACTAGCTAAGTTTTCACAGATCTCTAATGGAAGGAGTAGTGTTGACATCATGTAAGTAGGAAGAGCCAGTAGGATAGACTTTATGAGTACTTCCTTTCCTCCCTTTGTCAGCCAACGTCCTGTCCAGCCATTTACGCCATTTTGCAACCGATCCTTCAAGAAAGCAAACAACTTTCTTTTCGATCTGCTAATATCCTCAGGAATACCAAGATATTTCCCCATCCCTCCCTCATTTGTAATTCCCATTGTAGTTTTGATAGGTTCTTTCACATTCCCAGGTATCTTCTTACCAAAGAACAAGGAAGATTTTTCAAAGTTAATACATTGTCCAGAAGCTTTCTCATATGTCTTTAGAACTTTCATGACTTCATCGCATTAACGGGGCTCCGCCTTACAGAAGAACAGGCTATCATCAGCAAAGAGAATGTGTGAACCGGGGGGTTAGCACGTGATACATGCATCCCCGTTCTCTTACCATGATTCTCTGCATGATTAATAAGGCTAACTAACGCTTCCGTGCACAAGATAAAGATGAAAGGAGACAAAGGATCTCCTTGACGCAATCCCCTGTGTGGGGTTATATTTCCTCTGGGTTGGCCATTGAACAGGACATGATATTTCACTGATGTTACGCATCGCATTATCCATTCAATCCACATAACTGAAAAGCCCATTTTACTCATGGCCGCACTGATGAAGTCCCATTCCAATCGATCATAAGCTTTGCTCATGTCCGTCTTTATTGCCATCCTCTTGTTCCTTCCTCCAGGATCTGTACGGAGAGCATGAAACATCTCATGTGCTATTAGTACATTATCCGATATTTGTCTTCCAGCAACAAAGGTTGACTGGGTTTCTGATATCCGATCCGGAAGTACCTTCTTTAGTCTTTGGCATAATACTTTAGATATAATCTTGTAACTAACATTACAAAGACTGATGGAACGGAACTGCGACATTTCATTTGGTTTGTCTATCTTAGGAATGAGCCAAATATTTGCATCATTTAGGCCATTTGGCATAGTACCCTCGAATAGAAACTCATTAACTATACGTATTAAATCATTTTTCACTGTTTTCCAGAATTTTTGGTAAAATAAAGCTGTCATGCCATCAGGTCCGGGTGTCTTTTCTGGATGCATTGCCAATAATGCCAACTTACTTCCCATTCAGAAACAGGAGCCGTGAGGTCCGCATTGATTTGATCAGAGATTGTCGTTGTGACATTAGCAAGGGCTTCATCAATCAGTTCCAGCTTGGAAGATTCAAAAAGTTCTCTAAAGTAATCAGTAGCGATGGCTACCAATTTTTCTTCATCCGTAGGTTCCCAGCAGAATCCAAGAGACCGGTAATCTTATTTCTGGCTCTTCTCTGTCTTGTAATAGCATGAAAAAACATTGTGTTCAAATCTCGCTCCCTCCGCCAGAAGATTTTACTCTTTTGTTTCCAGAAGTTTACCTCAGCCTTAAGAGCTTCGGTAAGTTCCTTGAACGCTGCTCCTATTTCTTCTGTCGTTGCCTCATCATCAGAGTAAATATTATCCACCTTCGCCTTAAGCTCTTCAATTTGTTTTTCAGCATTTAAATCTTTCTCTCTTTTCCATTGTCCTAAAGCTTTCCTACAACTGGATATATGATCCATAATAGTTGCATTAGGAGAGAGTTCAGGAGAGTTCCAGCCATCTGAAATTACTTGACCTATTTCTTCACTATCGAGCCAGCGCTTATCAAATTTAAATGATTTCCTTTTCCTTGATGGTTTAATGAGGATATCCACCAGTACTGGACGATGATCTGATCCCCACATATGCAGATATTGTACTTTACAGGGTGGGAATTTCTCATGCCAATCTTCATTTCCAAGAGCACGATCTAAGCGACATCGCACATTCCCATTGGGACGTTTTCCAGCCCATGATAGTTGGTTCCCAGAAAATGGAAACTCCAGCATACCACAATTCGAGATCATTTGGTTGAAAGAGAGAAATGATGTATCAGATCGTCTCTTGCCACCTTCTTTCTCATGGTGGCCTTTATTTCATTGAAATCGCCAATCATAAACCATGGACCATCTCTAGTAGTGGCAAAACGCGTAAGACGTTTCCATACTTGATCTCTTTTTTTCAAGAACAGGGTCCCCATAAATGAAAGTCATGTAGACATTTATTCCATTAATGACTGTTTTTACATCAATCATTCAATTATTCGAAAACAAAATAACAACTTGAAATTTATCCATAAAAAACAAAGCTAAACCACCACTTTGGCCAAGAGGCTCAACGGTAAACAATTTATTAAAACCTAAGTCAGCCTGAATGTTTTGCAACAGCAGCTTCCTATTCTTCGTCTCAGAAAGAAACAAGAGTCCTGGGCGATGCTTCTGACACATCTCCTTGAGGCATCGAACTGTGAGGTCGTTCCCAATCCCTCGACAGTTCCAACTGAGTGTCTTCATTGATGAAGGTGGGGCGGATATTTGGCATCCACCATACCTTTCTGTTGACTACCCGCCCCGGGTGTAGCTTTTTTCGAACTCACCAGCTTTGTTCCCCTTCTAGCGCGGAGAACATTCACTTGTGGCACTGGCTTAGAGTTTATTATTGGTGAAGCTCGCCACTGATTCCCCTGTTGTGATCCCGTAAGTAATGTTCTTGTAACACTCCTTGTAAGGGTTTTTTCATTCTCTTCCTTAGCAGCCTCAGTCTCTCCAAAGGGTGTGCTTGCCTCAATCATAAGAATTGGGTTATCCTGCATATTCTGAGTATGATCAGTCATCTCCGGAGATTTAACATTCACAAGATCATCTCCCAGCAGGTCATCCTCCTCCATTTACGAAAGCTCTGTACCCATGATAGGATCTTCCATGTCTGCATCCGGAATTTCTTCCTCGTTCTCAATGTCATGCTCATTTAGAGCATCAATTTTCAAAGCATTATATGGAGGTATGAGATCATCTGCGACTTCCATATGAGAACGTTGAGTTGAGTTTGGCCTCAATGTGAAATTAGTATCCATAGGAGGTTGCTCCGTCGTAATCCTTGCTGTGGGTACGATGTCGGCAGGAGATGTTTGATCACTATGACGATTGAGCGTAGCTTATTGGTCTCACCAATTGAGGCTGAAGTCGCGTCCCTAGGCTGCTGATCAGCTATCTTTAGGGGCCTGAGATGTTTCTCCTTCCATAATTGCTCCTTACAAGTATCTTGATGATTTCCCGTCGACGCCTGATTCCGACCAGAGGAGTAAGGATTATATCGAGAGTCTCTTTTTTTGGGAACTCGACTCGTACGGCTTGAGTGAGCAGAGCGCTGAACACAAGAGTAAGAACTTGTTCCATCTTTGGGAAACCGAGCTGTCTCATCCTTCCCACGAGAGTTTCCGGCGGGTACTCTTGAGCCAGCATCTCTGAGATCACCTCTACTGGTAATAGGCCTTACGCGATCAAAAAATGTCTCATGACCAGTCGGATGCGACATCACATTGGTCTGTTTCATCGGACAGTCTTGAGCCTCATGTGTCATAAGACGACATGTTATACAATGTTTAAAAAGCTTTTCATAATGGAGCTTGATGTTGATGCCTTCCTTTTTTCGCGTTTGGAGCTTCCTGGTGAACTTCAGAGGCTTGTTGGAATGAATCTCAACCCTGATCTTCCCCTCTGCAGCATCGATCTTGTCCACTCCCAAGTCGATCACCAATAGCTTCCAGGTTCTGATGAGTGCAGAGGTCCAAGGGAATGCCTTGGAGTGGGATCCAAAACGGCACCATCAATGGGTAGTTTTCATCAACAATTGGTTCCCAGCAAATCAACACAAACATACAGAAATTGTGGTGGAAAGGTCCTTGGTTGAGGACAGAATTAAGATCTTCCTCATTATCAAAATTGAATAAAAAGTGTTTGTTGCCCAACTCGCAAGCAGTGATCTTCTCAGACATACCCCATTGCTCTGGCATTGCGACAATGAGTCGTTCCACATTCTGTTTTTTAGGGTTTAAGAGCTTACCAATAAGAGACACGCTATATTCCTTGATGAGATACTCATCCGCTTGATCCGGCAATAGTATCGGTTCGTCATCATCCTCCTTGCTTTCTGAGAATGATTGTAGAGTGAGTTACTCTGTTCCTACGGAGACAGAGAAGAGACCAAAGTGTTTGGCCTAATCCACCAGATCGTGTCAAGACGAAGATCCTGACACGAGAGGTTTACGGATGGTGAGATCTGCAGTAGTCGGAGTCGAGACAACGTTGGAGAGCAAGGAAACTACGGGTGCAAGTTGGAGTGTTTAAGAAGCAAGTGAAGTGAAGCTGGTTGGATTATACGTCACGGAAAGCTGGTATGGTCTCCACGTCAATGGACGTAGGGATCAGAATGAGATCAAAATTTCAAAGGAAATTCTCGATCTGATGAGCCGCCTCTATGGTCACCATTGAATCGCCCTCGAATGCCCTAGCCATAAATGATTGTTTTACAAATTCATGTTTCTATCATAAAGGGTATTGTTTAGGTTGCTAAAAAAGGGTATGTTTTAGTTTGGTACAAGTTTGTTTAGCTAAACTATAAACCACAAGCAACAAATATGATAAGGTTAGTAAAATAAGTGGAATTCACGTGTTGCAAAGATGTGGCTTGTAAGGAGGTCTCCAGAAGTCTCCAGGTCTTTGACCTTGCCAGCTTCGATCTGATCTTTCCCGGTGTTCTTCTCCGGCGAATCTTTTGACGGTTGTTCTGTTCTTGCCATTGAAATAAATTTTTTTTTGAATGAATGGTAAATTTTATTTATCAAAAAGCCTTTTTACATGAAAGTTTTTCATAAATTTGAAACCTCTATTCCTTTCCTACTACTGAACTGTAGTCTATTTTCTATTTACACTCTTGTGCTAAACCAAAATGGTAAGATATCTACTATTCCTTTACTTCTTTTTTATCTCACCAAGCTGAGCTTATTTCTAATTCCCTTTTCAATAAACTTCTTCATGGCTAGCACCGGCGTAGGCTTTTCCCCATGCCTTCTCTTATTTTGCTCCTTCCACACCGCATAAATTGTTGTTTGGAAAGCATATCTGGCACATAAACTCATCTTCTTGTCCCATGCTGAATTTGTGAGCATCGATACTATTGTGTTCCAATTATTAGAATATGCGTTTCGCAGCATTCCTTTCATAAGATATTACCAAATCTGTGACGAGAATTGATATCACTCAAATTACCCTAAGGAGTGAATTACTCTCTCAAATAAGACGTTTGGATGTAGTACTTGATCGAATCCACAGAGACTCTAGGATTACACAATAGATTATGGTTTTGGAATAAATCTAGATTAAATGGTTTATAAGTTTTAAAGCAGTTAATGGAGTGGTGAGCAAGTGTATTGCTCGAATGATTTGTTTTGGGGTTGTTAACAGTTGGGGGAAATAGCTAGATTCAGGTATATTCTCAGGTATGATAAGTAAAACTTAATTTGGGTTTTTAGGGGTCTATTGATGTTAATCATTCTTGAATTCAAACTTTAGATATAATCAATCTGAATATCTAATCTGAATCTCGGATTTCAACTCTCGTATGTTAATCACGAGAAAGTGTCGATCGATAATTCTTAATGAATATCAATCGATACACCTTTCAAAATATTGATCGACAGGGCTATTGCTGCGTCGATCGATACTTCTTCCAGAAAGCTTTACGGATAGGTTTGATCTAAATTTTCTAACTCACTAGGCCAACTCTCGTGTGTATCTAATCAGTTAGATCATACTAGTTATTTTAAGGTATTGAGTCAAGCAATGGTTTGATCCCAATTAATCCTAAGATCTAAATTTAAATGGTGATCAATCCTAAACTTAGCTTTATGCATAACTAGATGAAAGAATTATATTTCTAAACACCTTAATAATTGTTGTTGTCAGTAATACATTTATCAACTTATTGAGAAACCTAAATCTAATAATAAGGATTTCTCAGACATATTCATGGAACACATAGTTATGATGGTCTGCATAATACTTGATTAAAATGAGTGAATAGAGTAAGCAACAAAATGAATAAAAGCAAAGGAGTTCAAGATCTTCTATGTTTTGCAGTGTTGATCTATCTCTCCAATTCTAAGCTCTTCCCTTTCAATGGTGGCTTCTTGCTTCCTCCAAACTAGGTCTAAAAAGGTCTCTAGGCAAGTCTGCCTCTAAAATGATTCAAAACCCTGATAAATAGCCTAACAGGCGGCCAAGGACTTAAAATGTAACTATTGAAACTTTTGTGAAACTGTAATTCTTCTAATTTGTCATTAACTCTCGGGTGGCTTCGCTGTCGATCGCTATGAAGAGTTCACTATCGATTGATATTCCTTGGTAACTATCGGTCGATATTCTGACAAATAATCGACCATCCAACAAAGCTCAAAAAGTCTCCAAATTGCTCCAAATACATCATTTTCTTTCGGTTAGTACTAGAACCTGGAATTACTCTAAATAGACTCTATATAGTAGTAATATATCTTAAAACACTCAAAAACCATAGTTAAAATTCGGTAAAATTCATGGTCTATCAAGAATGCACATTCAAAGAATAGATGATCTCTTGTTTCTGAATCATTTTAAAACACTCATAAACCATAGTTAAAATTGGGTAAAATCCATGGTCTATCAAGAATGCACATTCAAAGAATAGATGATCTCTTGTTTCTGAATCATTTTTGCATAGAACACATGTTGTGTCCACACCATGACTCGAACGAGAGACCTGATCCATGGTTGACATTCTGTCCAGCATTGCAATCCAAGCCATAAAGGCATATTTTGGAGTTGCCTACGAAAACCATACACCCTTTGCCCATTTGCACTGCGCCTTGGTCTCTCTAAACATCAGCCATGTTTCATGAGTCGAGAACTTAGGTTTAAAGCCTTTGTTTCTCCTCCACATATCAATATCATCTCCAGCATTTCTCTGCTTTTCTTCAATAGCACCAGAGCCCTTTCAATATCATTTAGCTGGTATGTGATGCCTTCTTCTTCGCGGGTTAAGAATTACTTCCTCCACTGTAGCATCTCTCGTTATACATATGTCTATTATACCTCTCTCTCCTAATTGATCCGACAGTGCACCCAATTCATACCACCTATCAAACCAAAAGGAGGTGTGACGCCCATTCCCCACAGCCTTCATATGAAATGTTTTCCCAACATCTCGAAGCTTCAACATCTTTTTTCCACATCCACGAACCTAGTTGAGTTTTCACACTGATCTCCAGAAGTTTTTCTTCTTAAGCAAGTAAGCTTTTATCCATTTTCTCCAAAGCGACTTACCAGTTAACATCATCTAAATAAGTTTTAACCCGTAAACCAGATTCACCTCCTTTAGCGCTCTAACTCCTAATCCTCCTTCAATATGAGGCTTACAAATATCTTTCCATCCCACCTTTGAACCCGTGGCCTTTAACTCTGGACCAGTCCAGAAAAACGCCGAATAAATCTGCTCAATATCTTATAGACACTTGCTTGGGAGTCTGAAAACAGTGGCCCACAAGTTTACTATGCTCATCAGTATAGATTTGATCAACTGCAATCTCCCAGCATATGATAGGAAACGGCTTGTCCAGCTAGTAATTCGACTTCGAATCTTCTCTATAAGCGGCATATAGTCTTGTTTTATCATTGCTTGTGTCATCAATGGAAGCCATTGACATAGTTTCCTTTAACCAAAGATGTACCAAGATAATCTTTCACTGATGATTACCGAAAGAGACTGAAAGGCTTAAGCTTTATCTGGTAGTTTAGTCTTCCATTGATTGGTGCTCAGTACTCTCCAGAAAACTCATAAAAATGCGACGAAAAATCCTGAAATCGTCATAAATCAACGGCATCATCTTGTTCCCTCCCTCAAGGATAACCTCTACTCCATAGTCTATTTATAAGACAGAGCAAGGATTTACACACACTTGTGAGTTGGGACAAGCAGCCTGAAAATAAATAATACCATATATATTTATTATAGTAATTTGATTTTAATATTTTTATAACTATAGATAATGTGTTAATATTGTTAATCTTTTATTAAATGCAAATGTATATGCTAGACAAACCTGTTTTAAATATTTTACAAACACATTTGTTTCTAACTCATGCGCTAGACGTATAAATCACTTAATAACACGTTTTATACCACTACCACATGCATCCGGTCTCTCCCGCACACGAAACTGAACTGTAATAGCTTCGTTTAAACCACTCACATGTGGTTTTTATATTTATTTGTTATGTGCTATGTGTTTTCATATTAGTCCTTATAATATTGATAAAAGCTAAAGAAGATGTCAAACTCTCGTGAGACTCAACTGTGTTATTTTATAGATTTTTCAAATTTTTTTGGTTTTCATGATCTAGCTTTATATACTAACAATTAAACATTAATTTCCCTGCAAATGTAATTATCTCAAGTCAAAACAGTTAAATATGTATATACCAATAAAACGTGGAATCTGTCTTTAAAACAGATTTTTGGTACATTTCTCGAGAACAGTTAAGTGCTATCATGGTGAGGACGCACATGAATAAATTTTAATCCAATAATTCAGCTGGTTGGGAGCTAACGGATTACCTTCCCAACTCTTTGGGTTGAATCTTATCGGAACAATTAATTTTACTAGAAGAAACAAGAAAAGGATAAATATATTGGACCCACTTTATTGAATAGTCCAACTAACATACACCAAACTATAACATCGGTCTATTAATAACCCAAAAGTTCAAACCAAACAACAAGACAATAAAAAGTTCTCACAACACACACTTCTTGTCTGGGAAACAAAAAAAAAGAAGGAAATTACAAGAAAAGAGATCAATGGAGGAAGAATACATAAGAGTGATAAACATAACAGTGATTGGAGTTATCTCATGGGGTTTGATTTTCATCCTCGTGCGACGAATCTTCTCAAACTACTCCTTCGACTTCAGCACTCGTATTGTCTCGACCCTTCACGCCACAGTCGCGGTCGTTTTAGCAACTCTTACGATTCAAGATTGGTCTTGTCCAGTTTATCCCATAGCTTCCACTTCATCTCTCCAGCAGATGGAAACGATGGCTTTTTCTTTGTCTTACATGATCTACGATCTTATTTGCAGTCACTTTGATCAAGTCCTTAGCATTGATAATGCCGTTCATCATTCTGTCTGCATTCTTGGTTTTGTAGCTGGACTTTGCTACCGAAAGGTAGTATATGTTTATTTTAATTCCTAGGTCCAAAGTTGAGTTTTAAAGAAATAAACTTAAAGTTTTGTATTTTTCTTGTTGTGAATTTATGGTGGAATTAAGTGCGCATCCGAGATGGTTGCAGCAATTTGGATTACAGAGATCTCAAGTCCAGTCCTTCACCTCAGGGAGATTCTTAAAGAGATTGGTTACAGAGACACCGATCTCAATCTTGCCGCAGATGTGAGTATTAGCATTAAAACTGATGAATTAGAATTATTATTTTCATGATTTCATATGTGGTAAAAATGGCTTTTAACTATCGTTTTAGATGAATTAGAAACGTCTTTAAATTCTTTTGTAGGTTCCATGTTAGACGTTCCATGTTTCTAATGATCTATTATAAGGTTGATCAAACTAAAACATCTTTTTAGAAATATAGCTATCAAAAACTAGACATAGTTAATTTGTCAAATCTTGTTAGCTTTAATAAACGAATTTATATAGTTCGTGAGGAAAGTCAACTAACTAGTAATAAATGGTATGTAGGTGTGTTTCGCAACAATCTTCTCACTCGCGAGAATGGTGGGTGGACCTTACCTCGTTTACGTCACGATGGCTGCTGATAATCCCATCCTCATCAAGGTAAATTAATTCCTATGCTCTATGATGCATTTTTTTATTTTCTTCTGGGTTTTGACTTTTTATTGTTTCATAAATTTCTCCGTATGATAGTTTTTTTATAAATATATGAAACAAATTTGAACGCCACTATTTCTTCTTGAAATTAAGATCTGGTTAAGAAACTATCCGCATTATGCTAATTAATCTCATCATATATCACAAATTTCAGTTGAAACATAATAATATTTGATAATTTTTTTTCTTACTTTTGTAGGCAATGGCGTTGGGATTACAACTCGTGAGCGCATTCTGGTTTTACAAAATACTGAAGATGATGAGATACAAAATTATGAGAAGATCGATGCCCAATACAAAATCAGATTAGTTGAAGTTAGTTTACTGTTTTATCGATTATAATATTGGTGAATTCTGATTTGTTTGCCATTTTAAGAATATTTGATTTTTTTTTTATTTTACATGAAAATCTGTGGAATTCAAAATGGGATTAAAATAATTAATAAATAAAATTTATAAAAATAAATTTCATACCAGTTTATTTTGAATTCAAGATGAAAATGTAAGAAGTAAGAACTATAGAGAATTGTGTGATGTGATGAACAAATAGTAAGAGTTTTTCCAAAATTTCATTTAGGTTATTTTAAAGGTAGCTGAAAGAAACTTAATCAAAAATTGAAAATATATATATATATATATATATATATATATATATATATATATATATATATATATATATATATATATATATATAACAAAATCTAGTCTCTCATAGCTTTTCAAGACAACATAGATCTTCAAAGCTTATCTCTCATTTTTCTTACAAAGATCATAGCCTTTTAACTTTATTTTCTTAAGTTTTATTAACTTTTGCCTTAATTCTTTTTGTCTCTCAAGATCGTCACTTTGATGATTAACACTTTTCCTTTTAATGACTTAATTGTTATTTTTAACTAAGCTCCAAGTTAGCAATCCATGTGTTGTACACTTCAATGGTATGTGATATCTCTTGTTCTTCACTCAGAAATTGCTACATCACTTGCACCAAAATAAAAATACATCACAAAAAATTCGAAAACGTTTATATCGAACTAGCACTTAATAATCCGAACTGAATGTATAATCAATCACAAGAGTAGGATTCTAACCGAGATAACATTAAACAGAAGTACATGACAATCCATTAGACAGGTCAACGCGAAAGGAACTCAAGAATTGATTGACTTGCACTAAGTCATCAGCTTTAATGACCCAAAAAGGTGACATAGTGTAGACTTTTCCCCTAATTTATGTCAAATTTATCATGAATCTTTTGATTAAGGATAACTCAGTACATTTTACCTTTCAACATGTAATCTTGGTTGGAGTATACTCCATCTGTTTCAGTTTAGTTGTCATCGTAAAATAAAATTCTCGTTTCAAAATAAGTATCGTTTTATAATATCAAAGCAAAATTTATTAATTTTATATCTAATTTATTTTTTTATTGATTGAAATATGGTTAGCAGAATTGGTAATGATGTCTTTTTTTTAAAACAAGTATACAAAATTAATTGGTTTTTTAATTGAGTGAATTAGCTCAATATACCTAGAATAAGCTCATATTAGCAAAGTGTACATGAAGTGGCAGTATCGGTCCACGCCATACCCCTTAAGAAATGAACGGACGAATTTGCCCTCGACGTGATGGAGCTATGGCAGGTTTGTACTCTGCCGCAGTAGGTAGCCGAAAAGCGTGTCGGGCGAGTAGAGTGGCGTTCGAGGTCATAGGTTGCCAGCTGTTTCACTTCTCCTTCATTTATTCACACCAGATTTAGATAAATATAACTTATGAAGAGAAACTAATGGAGAAAAATAATTAACAATATAGTTATAACAATATAAAAAGGATTATTAGAACAAACTATCTCTCCACACAAAGACCAAACAAACTATCTCTCCACCACGATATAACAATATGACTAACTCATTTCTATATGATATTTATAATTTTGCCAAAAATATATGTCCTACAAATTTCTCTTCATTAGTCTCAATTTAGAAAAACTACGAGCATATGAAAAAGAATATATTTGGGGGATCTTCCAATCCGTCTAACAACAACGACAACACTTAAAGGTTTCGCTAATGTAATTTGTGACCGCTAAGACATAGTGTTATGTATGATCTAACATAGCATGTACCAGATAACGAATTATATATCAGCTAACATAACATGTACCAGGTAACAAAATCATCTATCGGTTTTCTTATATCAAATTAGATATCAAGTAACAGAACATGTACCATGTAAAAAATATTTTATCAGATAAAAACAAGTCCATGTAGCATACCAACCATTTATTACTAATTTGATATCAAACTATGTATAAGCTAAAATAACATGTACCATGTAACAAACTAATTTATCAGATAACAACAATTTCTCAAAAAAATGTATCAACTCGAAACCATGTATTCTACCAATTCATCAAGTAACAAACCATGTATGAAATAATATATAAGTCAACAAACTATTATTTATCAGGTACTAAATTAAGTAGCAATTAATAACAAATACTTTATATCTTATGTACTTCGGAAAATACCCATGATCTTTCCAAAAGTTAATTAAACTCATAATTTAAAAATTATTAATCAAATTTAAAAATATCCATAATTTTTCCAAAAGTTAATTAAACTAATAATTTGAAATTATTAATGAGAAAGAGTTAGGGAATATAAGTTAGAAACAACATAGATTATATGATCATGTCTTGTCGAACGGACACAATCAATGCAGAAACTCGTTTCAATACGAGTTAATAATCACTTCACGTTCATGAAACTGACAACGCCTTTTTAGCTGCGCATAATAGAGTCTAGGGGTATTATAGTTTTGAAATTATTAATCAGAAAACATGGGTACTTTGCCAATATAGATGTCTGTTAGGGATACATACACCAATTAACTCTTCTTAATTTGTATGCACAAATATAAAAAGATAATTAAAATGAAATAGATGGAATATAAAATAAATGCTCACAATGTCCGTTTTTGTCAAACTCATAAGTAAAAAATATATATATAAGCATACATAAATTTTCAACAAATAAGTAAAATTAGCGCATGATAGTGGGAAGAAAACTCGAAAATCCACTTTGGTTGAACTGAAGACGTAGTTTTCATGTTCTCGTGTATATTATTATTTAGACTCATGAGTCTAATACCACAAATCCAAAAACTAATTGGAAAATTGCTAAAGTAGAGGAACTGTAGAGATGGCAATTGGGTTGTACCGACCCGCCTTGTCCCGCCCCGCCGCGGTACACGGTCAATGCGGGTCTTCGCGGTACAGGTCCCCGCGGGATGCGGTTCCTAGAAGAGCTGCCCAATCCCGACCCGCGACTTGCACAAGCCTTGGCGGTACAAGCCCGCGGGACTCCGATCTTCATCAACACAGGCATGAGATCTTTTGTGAGAGGAGACTCGAGTGTGCCAATGTCTAGGTCATGAACTCCACGGTTAATCGCTTCCGCGATCAATTCACTGATTCCAAAGAGATAAACATTGCACTCGTCGTACTTTATCTTGAACTTCTGGAGACGCGACGCACGGTTAATCTCGAGAAACCTGTCGATGAAGTTCTTGATGGCAGATGGATCAGAGAAGTCATGGGAGTGTAACTCTAGTCCTGGGACTTGAAGGCAAATATTTCTAAATCTCGTCGACAAAATGCCTGACGGAATCTTTGGTAGGAAGGCATAAGAGGATCTGAGTTATCAAAGAGTCCGGAAGGGAGATGATTCCATGTGAAAGATGAGAGCATCTTGAGCAGGGATGAAAGAAACAACACCAAAGGTGAGACGAACAAGGATGGACAAATAAGAAGCAAGGGTGTATCCGCTTTTTATAGGTTTGGTGTCTTTCCTCTTCAGGGAGAAAAGACCAGTCTGGTACGGATGATGAATACAGAGAGTCTATGTCAGAGACGTATGATGATCATACGATGATGGAGATAGAGACCAGTTTTTGTGGATCCCCGCGGGTCCCGCGGGATACACCGAACTCATCCCGCTTCTGGCCCATACCCGCACAAGCTCATCCCGCGAAGCCCGCTAAAAATTTGGACCTGGATCTTAGTAACCAATCCCGCCCCGCAACAGATCCAAACGGGCTGGGCCCGCGGACAGGTTCAAATTTTGCCATCTCTAAGGAACTGGATGGAAGAATTCTTATTTTATTTATTTTAATATGATATATGCCTAGGTTGAAGTCTAATACCATAAATCCAAAAAGAAATTGGATAATTGCTGAGACTTATTATCCGAGATCTAGATCATATCCAAGATCCAGCCCGGATCTACTCTAAATCCAGATCTGGATAGCAAAATGTTAGATCCAGATTTTTAAATATCAAATTTTAAATTCTATTAATTAATAACGATAGTTGATATATTAATATTTATGCATAAAAACAAACTTATAATATTATTTTTTTAATTTTTGTAATCTTATATTTTTATAAATTTGTTTAAATATTTAATTTATAAATTATTTTTTTAAAAATAGTATTTGAAAAAAATAATATATATATATATTTATGATCGAATCCGGATCCGGATACTCATGGATATTCAGATAAATCAGATCCGAATCCGGATATTTTAAATTTTTCGGATATCCGGATCCGTCCAACCTTAGTAGTTGATCTATTGGATTGAAGAATAAGATTCTCTTTTATTTATTTTAATATGACCATATAGGCCTAGTTTAAAGTTTTGTGTAACGAAGATGTGCGCCTTGAGGATATTAGAAATGACTCTGGTACCTATTGGGTCGAGTCAACTTTCCCCATGCCCCTAGATGTGATAGAGTAATTTCCTATAGGCCTTTCAAATCTCATATACCCCCACTGCTTTAATCAAATATGGAAATCCGATTTTGCCCTTTTTATTTTCGAAACTATTATTTTCTAATAATTTTAAATTTTCAAAATTTTCGAAATTTTAAAATTTCAAAATTTTGAATTTTTAAAATTTCAAATTTCGGATATTACATTGTATCGTATAGTTTTACTTAGTTGTACTTCGTTCTACTTGGTAATATTGATGTCAGTTATACTGAGTTATAATAAGTACTAGTGAGGTGTAGTTTTACCGAGTTCTACAAAGTTAT
This sequence comes from Brassica napus, assembly GCF_020379485.1. Lineage (NCBI taxonomy): Eukaryota > Viridiplantae > Streptophyta > Magnoliopsida > Brassicales > Brassicaceae > Brassica > Brassica napus. The sequence continues at coordinate 17,235,613 of NC_063438.1, forward strand.
ACGGGTTATACTGAGTTATACTAGTTATACTTGTAATACTGCGTACTACTAGTGAGTTAGATATACCGAGTTATACTAGTTAAATTGAGTTTTACTAGTTATATTGAGTCATATTTGTAATACTGCGTACTACTAATGTGTTAAGTATACATCATATACAGTATTATACTAGTTATAATGAGTACTACTAAAATCAGATCCGAAGATGAAATAAATAAATAAAAACGAAAAATGCCTTAAAGAGGGAGAACAAGAACAAGAAGAACCCTAAATCATAAAAATCCCAGAAACTTCTTTAATAACCCTAAATCAGAAACATACATAACAAAAAAAAAAATAGAATCCAATCACTTATGGAGCGCATAGGTTGTAAGCCATTGATGAACTCATACAAAACCCATAATCTTACAATAACACTCTATGTAAAAAAAACACAGATCTGGAGCGTATAGGTTGAGCCATCGCTGTTTTGAACAGATCTATAGCACGAGAAGAAGAAGGATCGCCATTGATGTTGTTTCCATAACCTTCGACAGTTGTTTCATCACTTACAGCATATCTGATTTGATTGTAGAAAAAAGAGAAAGGCTGTAACTGGATGTTAATAAAAGGAATAAGTAGAATTACAGGAATGATGATTAGTGGAATTCAATGGAATGGAATTAATATTCTATTTGTTCCAGAACTATGTTTACGTGGAATGGTTTTTCAAAAGAATGTTGATATTTTTTTTGGAATGGAAATGAATAATATGTAATAAGATGGAATAGCCATTCCTTTTTTTCATTGCATCTGGTAAATATTTTTATGGAATGAGAAGGAATTAAGCATTCAGGAAATTTCTATTCCAAAAAAAATGCATTCTAGTTGCACCTAAAGAAGAGATGAAGCACGAGAAAAGTCGCAGAGAAAAGAGAGAGAAGAAAGAAGAAAATGAAAAAAAAACGTGTAGGCAGTTATGTTTATTAGATTAGGTTAGAGAACACATGAGTAAATCAGTATATGTCTTTATTTACGAATTAAAAATAAATGAATTTATAAAGAAAATTAGACTGGATCCTCTAGAGATTGTCTCTAAACATATAGGGGTAATAGAGGTGTGATGTCTCTGTTGGGTCTTGGCTCGACTCAGAGCCGGCCCTTGGTAGAAGCAAAAGAAGCACTAGCTTCCAGCCTTTTCTTTTATCAATTATTTTCGGCCACAATTTCTAATAAGGCTTTGTTGGTGTAGTGGTAATTACTAGTTTTTGCTTTGTCAAACAGCCGTGGTTCGAATCTTGCTATGGGCATTTTAACTTTTTCTTTTTTTTCTTTCTAAAAAATGGCCAAATTTTTTTTTTTGCTTCTAGTTTTTAAATTTCTAGGACCGGCTCTGGCTCGACCACGCAGACATGTAAAACAAGTCGAAAAAGTAGAGAAAGAGTCATGGTCTCGTTGAGGATATTAGTCTATTTTTCTAAACAGGATTTACATTTATTTTTTCACGGATATAATTTACAAATGATCATAATCTCTTGAATGTGCGCCAAAAGTTACTTAACAAAGCGAGAAGTTAGTTGACCGAAAATTGATGTGTACCAACAATAAACGAAAAAGTTAATTAACTCTTGATATATGTTTGAGTCTGTCGACCATTTTGAACCACGAAATGTATGCCAATAAAAACTCATACATAGACAAGAGTTTACACTAATTAAACTTGTCTATGACACATTCGCTTTATTCAACATGTTTGGAACTACTAGATGAACAACGAGCTCAATGGGAGTTTGTTACATCCATAGAAAAATCTTTGTTATTCATCTTGAGAAACGATACAATTCGGGGGTAGGGGTCACAAAGAGGAATGTGGTTAACAATTAGTAAACCGGAAAGTAAAATAATCTAATTTGAAACTGAACCAATACTAAAAATACTCTAATAGGTAGGTCTGGGACTTATTATCCGAGATCCGCTCTGGATCCGCTCCGAAAATAGGATATCCGGGGTGTCCAGATTCGAATTCGGATAGTAAAATTTTGGATCCGTCCAAACCGAATCCGAATCCGGATATTTTAATTTTTAGGTTCAGATATCCGGATCCGGATCCGTATTTTTAAACACATTAAATTTTTAAATTTTATTGATATTATATTTGATATATAAATATTTATACATGAATTAATCTTATAGTATTATATTTTAGGTTTTACAATATTATAGACATATATAAATATATTTATAAATATTTAATTTATGTATTATATTAAAAATTAGTATTTTAAAAAAAAATTATTTTTAATTATTTTTACGGCTCCGGATCCAGATCCGGATATCCTCGGATAATAGAATATCAGGACGGATATCCGAAATCCGGATATCCGGAAATCACGAATCCAGATCCAGATATTAAATTCACGGATCTGACGGATCCGGGTACCCTAAATTTCTCGGATATCTAGATCCGTCCGAGTGCTACTAATAGGAACCCGTAATGGTTCTGTTCTTTGGATGGTAAGTTTCAAGATAAGACAGCTCTTTCTGGTGATCATGTCAATGCTTACAATAAAATCAAAGCGGATCCTTTGATAAGTATCAACGGTAATATTTCCGGAAGAAGTCAAAGGGGTTAGCTGACGTGGCTGTGGCAGAGTCAACAGAAAAAGAAGTAAAGACTGAGAATGAATCAGAAGGTTTGCAATTGGAAAATGAGTGAAGAAGTATGAGGGGAGAAGATCAAATAAGGAGTGGCGGTTAGAAGTCTTTATGTTTTTTTTTATTATTGTAAAACCTTAGAGGTGATGAGTCCGAGGTCAAGACCGTGATGAGATCTTGAGATTCAAGTATTCCTTTGATTTGAGTTTGTAATTTGAGAATTCATAACGATTTGTACATTGCTTTGGTGAATCAATTGTTTACATTTGAGAGTTCATAGTTTGATTCATCGTGATCTATCACCCTTCCATCTAGTGCCTCGGGAGTTTCTGAACTTCTGATGATAAAAAGTACTAGAAGTGGCCTTTTGATTAAACCTTGGGAACATGGAGATCGAAATAAACTAAGCAAATCCAGTTTGATACAATATATACAACGCCAACACTCACTTCTAATTAGCAGAATTGTAGGTCGGTATTTCTCTTAATGAATGACAAGCACTATGCAGCCTACCTTTCTACATTTGTAGCATCGTCAAACGCCCATCTCTAAGCTGTGTAATAAACCTAAGCAAACTGGGAACAAAACTAAAAATATGTGTACGAACGAAAAAACATAACCTGATATATGGCATTAATAAGAATGCAATCTGAGTTCAGTAGCAGTACAAGGCACAAAGCCCGACAACATTAAATCAATAAGAAAAAGAAAGCATCCACGATTAGGAAGAGGGCAAATAAAGGACAAGAATAGACGGCCTTAGAAGCTTCGGGGATGGCAAACGGAAGAGATTAGAAAAACACACACAAGCGAAAAAACATAATAATAGTTGGATGAGTTTGGAATACTGAATAACAGACTTAAGTCTCCTTCTCTTCTTGAGCAGGCTTTGTTGCTGCCGCTTCTTTGATCTCCTCTGTACCTTCGTCCTAGTTAATATCATTAAACCAACACCACATAATCATATCAGGACAGGAAGAACATGAGATATCATTATCATCATGCAAAAACGTAACCATGTCATAACAATGTGAGTGAACATTGGATAATTCTTTTGAAATAATTTTAAGAAAAAGCACCAAATCATATTTTACCCATTTTCAGTGAAACAAATAAAAGTTGCAACAATTGTAACCTGCATGTCAGAAGTCCAAAGGGTAAGGTTGTCACGGAGAAGCTGCATGATCAAAGTACTGTCCTTGTATGACTCCTCGCCAAGAGTATCCAACTCAGCGATTGCTTCATCAAATGCCTGTCAAACTCTTTAGGAGGAACCCAACAGCAGAATAAAGAAAGAGAAAATTGACATCACCTGCTTAGCGAGACTGCAAGCACGGTCCGGAGAGTTGAGAATCTCGTAGTAAAAGACAGAGAAGTTCAAAGCCAGACCAAGACGGATGGGGTGGGTTGGAGGCAAATCAGAGGTAGCAATGTCCTGAGCGGCTTTGTAAGCGGTGAGGGTATGCTCGGCGGCGTCTTTCCTGTCCTGAGCGGTCTTAAACTCAGCCAAGTACCTATGGTAATCTCCCTTCATCTTAAGGTAGAAAACCTTGGAGTCTCCGTTTGCAGAAGAAGCGGGAATGAGTCTTGAATCGAGCAGCTTAAGGATGCCGTCGCAGATTTTGGAGAGCTCAGACTCGATCTTGCTTCGGTAGTCACGGATCGTGGTGACGTGGTCATCGTTCCCGCGGCTCTCTTCCTTCTGTTCGATGGAGGAGATGATGCGCCACGAGGCACGACGAGCGCCGATTACGTTTTTGTAAGCCACGGAGAGGAGGTTTCGTTCCTCCACGCTGAGTTCCACGCCTTCCGCCACTTTTTCCATGAATTCAACCATCTCTTCATATCGCTCCGCTTGCTCCGCCAGCTTCGCTAGGTATACAAACTCTTCCCTGGACGAGGATGATGCTGCCGCCATTTTCTCTCTCTTTTTTTGTTCAAGCTTCAAGGGGAAGGAGGTTTCAGATCTGAGAGGGACAGCTACTTGTTTTCGAATTTTAGCTCTAAAACAAAATATGTTTTTTTCTTTTTGTTAGTGGAGAGCGACGATTGCGAAGGGAGATTCAAGGAGAACCGTTGGATTGAACGTCAGAGGGAAAAAGCGCTGTAAGTGGGTAATGCACACGGGGATTTTCACCTCATCAAACCAAACTACACCTCCTACCCTCCTCCTGCCTTTTCTCATTCTCTAGGGGAAGTTTAATATTTTTTCCATGTTCAAAACAACTGTTACCTTTTATAAAAATTATTTATAGCCATTTGGTCTCGTGCTGACGTTTTATATTTTTTTTCCATGAATAAAGTTTTTGGTTGTTGCTCAGAAAAAAAAAAAATTGGTTACAACTTCTTGCCCAAAAGACCTTAGAACACTAATCCTGTATATCAAGGACAAACTACTCTACAACAAGAGTATACCAAAACACATAACTCAACACCTTGAAAATTAGCAGAAAAAACTCTCTCAAAAACGCAACCGTCTGCTTTTTTTCACAAAGAGTTCAAATAGACAGGTTTGTTTGCCACATACAATTGCACCCTCTCTTGGTTTGTAACACTTTCCGCAATAAAAGACGCCCCTCTACTTGCTTCTCTATTCACCACCATCAGCTTATACTGTTCCAAACCTCTAAATCTCTGCTCAAATTTGTCTATTTGAAATCCAAAAGCCGGCAACTCTTGTGGTCTAGCAATTGCATTAACCAATTCTCTGAACTCCCCTGCCAGCATCACTTTATTCAACCACATGCTAACCATACTCTCCACTGCCCATAAGATTGTAGTCAACTTAGCATCCTCCTTGTTAAGCACGTCTAAGAAAGTTCTCTTACTATGACAGTTCACCACTCCCCTGTGATTTTGCACTACCCAAGCAACTCCAAGAAACTTCCTTCCTTTGTCCCACGCAAAAGTTACATTACACATCAACCAATCCAATGGTGGAGGTCTCCACTTCACTCTTGTATGTCTTCCTTGAGATCTCTATGTCAATAATCTGAGCATTAAGCCACTCCTCAGAATTTTGTAAAGTTTTATTAGACCATAACACAAATAGGGTAAAAGATGGTCACATGAAACGCCAAATCTGACGATCTAAAGCACATTTAACATAGCTCTAACCAAAAAACACACACACACACAGCATAGAAAATGGACAGATGGCTTATCGACCCCGAGCCACCAAACTCCAACACGGGGTTACCGGGAGGCAACCAGGAACCCGAGATTGTGAAGAGACCAAGAGCATGCCACATAGCACACAATGAGAAACTAAACATGTTTGCAACCACACCCACTCCATCGCTCACCCAGATGCACATGTGAAGCTTGACAAACCACAAGAGCCACGAGCGCCATCACTGAAGGCCTACTCTATCGATTAACATATGCCATCCTCATGAACCGTTAAACCCACCAAGGACAACATGTCTAAGATAGCTAACTGGATCTGAAACCACACACATCAACTCAACCGCAAAGGAAGAGAAGATAATTGATGGGGGAGAAGGCACAAAGACGGACAAGAACAAAAAGCAAGAAAAGCGGGGGTTCATCAGCCGTACAATGTGGCGATGGCCACTGGAAAACACGCTAAAACTGTGTGCAATCGCCAAAACTTAGTATCATACTTGTGAGGCCCTTTGTCTCATATCAATTTGCTAAATGTTATCAATTGTATTGGATTTTCCTCAAATTAAGTTTAAAATTATAACATATATCCACCTAATATTTGTAAAGGAGTTATAAAGGACACTACCAACAACCATACAATATGCCAAAACAGCTTATTCATTTCTCCATGTCCCGGCTGGACATAAATAGCTTTTGTTTTCAACATCTCTTTCCTGCTATGTTCTCAACTGTCTTCCTCTTACTTCCCGCTTGTTAAATTATATTTTTTGGTTGAGTCATAAATTTTATATTTTCAGACCGTAATAACAAAATATGTCGGTTACTAGCTCAAAAGATTCTGAAACCTATATGGGGACCTATATTTTCAAATTCGTTATAACAAAATCTGTCCAGGTATACATACCTTTATATTAATTTGTCAATAGTAGACACAATTACTTTCATATTAGCGAAACTAATTATCAAAATTATATATAACTCAGAATTATAGAAAAAATTATCAACTCATGTGAATTTATAAAATGTTTAACTACAGGAAATTAAAAAAAAATTATATTTGTTTATCTTATATGATAAGCTTTTCTCTATGATCTATCTAAATATATAATACATCTGTTCTAATCATAATTATTTGAGAAATACCCTAGGATAGCACTGAATTTTTTTTGTCATAAATATAAGCTCTAAGGATCAAAAAGACTAAAATATTTAAGGGAAAATTACATGTTTACCACTTTTATGGTACTACTTTTTATTTTTACTACCACTAATGAGACATTTTCAAAAATACATTCTTCACTAAGTGGCAAAAGATTCTTATAAAAAAATAAAAAATAAAAAATAAAAAAAAATAAAAAATAAATAAAAAATAAATAAAATAAAAAAAATAAAAAAAATAAAAAGATAAAAAAAAAATTTACATTTTTTTTATGTTTTCGAATTATACTTTTTCAAATTCGAACTTTTTTGTAAAAAATCCTTTTTGAATTTTTTTTCGAATTTTTTTTTCAAATTTCTTTTCGAAAAACGAAAAATTATGTTTGAAACTATTTTTAAAATTTTTATATATTTTTTAAGTATTTATATATTTATTAGAATCATACATTTCACATTCCAAAAACCCTACCCCACCCCTCAACTCTAAACCCTAAGTCTAGATTAGTTAACCCTAAGAGTATAATTGTATTTTACCCTTCATTAAAAGTGAGGGTAAAAGTGGTTAGTGCAAACATGAAAAGTTGTACTATGAATGTGGTATTTGTGGCAATTTCCCAATATTTAATTAAAGAGGTAAATATACACTTATACCCGTAGAGTTAACTAAATCAAACATTAGGGTTTAGAGTTAAGGGATAGAGATTTATGATTAAGTTTTAAAATTTTTAAAATAAAAAATAAATATTAAAAATTTGAAAAAATAGTTTCAAAAAGTATTTTGAATTACAAAAAGAAAATTTGAAAAAAATAAAAAAAATTCAAAAACAATTCAAAAAGAAATTATAAAAAATTTGAAATTGAAAACATATAATCTGAAACTATAAAAATAATTATTTTTTTATTTGTATTTATATAATCTATGGTATTAAGGTCTTTTTACCTATTAAATGATATATTTGGTCATTTTCTTCCTTAAGGTCTATTTAAGAGAATTAAGCTAATTATTTATATACAATATAAATAAGTTTTTCTAGTTATATATTTTATTTTAATAATTTCATTGTTCTACGTTTATCATAATTTTTTTATTAAAAATTAAAAAAAAATTAAATTATATTTTCCTGAATTTATTTTTGCTTTTTACTATTTTAATAAATATACCAATTGATTATATACTATACATATATTATAAATATTGTATAAATTCCATAAATAAAAATAATTAAATTATACCTCGATGAGTATATTTTTTAATTTTACTTTCACTAAATATGGAATTAATTGTGCATATACATATATTTAAAATATTGTACAAATTACATAAATTATTAATTTAAAAAATATGAAAAACATAAACTACATAAAAGTTTAATTATTAAACAAAAACTGTAATTTCTAAAATTAAATTAAAGGATTATAAGATTAATTTCATATTAAAATTAATCAAAGGAATGATGAGACGAATTTATAAAGTCAAAAGTATAAAAGGACCAATTGATTCTAAAATAATTCCGGTTTATATAATCACATTCTAAAAGAAAAAGGCTTGGCTTTCAGGCTTTGTTCCTACGAGCAAACCCAGTTCTCGCCCAGCAACCACAACCGCTTCTTCTTCTTCCTCCTCCTCTCATTTTATTTTTTCCATTTATATCTTCCAATACCTCCTTACCGCTATTGATTCCATTCGATTTCTTGAATTCTGTTGGGGGAAAGAAGAAGAGAGCTTGTAGGGAGGGTATCAATTAGTATTCACTAATGGAGAAATGGATCTTTTTGTTGCTGTTGGTGATTGTGTTTGGGAAGCTAACGTTCGTTGCCTTCTGCGCTAGGGTTCCGATTTGTACTCCGAGGTCTGTTAAAGATTACTACACCTTTGAGTTACGCGATCCGACTTGTCCACTTTCTGACGAATTACACGAGCGTCTTCATTTTGTTGTCGTCACCGAGGCAAGAAAGTTTCCACAACATTACGCGATTGATTGAAACATTCCTTATTAGTTGCGAATCTTTGTTTCATTGAGTAGGGTGATGAGCGTTGGTTGCAAACAGCTTTGGATATGATTCACAAAAACAAGTGTAACTATGTGGCTTTGCTCTTCTATGCATCATGGTGTCCTTTCTCAATCTCCTTTAGACCAAGCTTCCATGTCATCTCTTCTCTCTACTCCTCAATTCCTCACTTTGCAATAAAGGAATCATCCGTTAAGCCAAGGTGGGTTAACACAATGGCCTCCTCCTCAGTCTAGCTGTTTTTTTTTTATTTTTCTGTTTTGATTACTTGTTGGTGGTGTGCACTGTGCAGCACCCTCTCTAAGTATGGAGTTCATGGGTTTCCTACTCTCTTGCTTGTGAATTCAACAATGAGGGCACGGTACCGAGGAACTAGAATGCTTGATTCTCTTGTTGCTTTCTACACCGATGTTACCGGTAAGATGTTTTTAGTTGTCTACGATTGTCTTGAACACAACTCAACCGGAGAATTTCTGTGGGACTGTAGGCATTGAGACGCTGGATAAGACTTCCATCGAGAAAAGCGTACCAGTTCCTCATCTTGGCAACGAAGACAATACTGAGCCAGAGAACTGCCCTTTCACATGGGCGAGATCACCCGAGAATATGATTCGCCAAGAGACCTGTTTGGCTCTTGCTGTCGCATTCATTCTGTTGAGATTGCTCTATTTGGTTTATCCTGCACTCGTTGTGTTGATGAAGTACACTTGGAGACGGATTGCTCATAACTTGAGACAGGAAAGCCCGTCGGGTTTCTCAGCCGAGCTGTACAACTATGCATGCATCTTATAGAGCCTTGCAAGAGGAGAAATCTGCAGGGAAGAGCCAGCCATGAACGCTAGAGCATTGGCCTCCTAGTCTTTGGCCACTGTCTCAATTGGGGATTCAAGCTCATCAAACAGAGTAAGTTCAGCTAGTTCTCAGTGACTTCAAAATTCTAGAAAGATAGCAAATGTGGTCAGCTAAAATGCTTGGCTGTAGCAGCCATATGTTACACCTTTTTAGGATACAGTTTTGCCTCTTTCCTGTATAATCCATAGCTGAACAGTTTGTACCAAAAGTGTATCGATGGCAATATTATAAAAGTCAATTCATGATGTTTCTGTCAATACTATATCATAATTGAATGTTGCTTCTAACTTGTTTCCTCGAAACAGTTTCACAAAATACATGAATCTCAGACTTGCCCCAAATCTATTTGGCAATTAATCAAGCTCTACAACTGAGGCATCAGTCTTAACTTGTTTTCACAAAATAAATGATTCATTCACCCCAATTATATTACTCTTAGTTTAACAGCCATTTGCATTTCTTTTCCTGTTAAATTAATTGAACACTAAAATTCTCAAAACTGTTGATACTACTTTATATCAAACTAGTATTTTCTCCTGTGCTATGCAGGGGCATTTATTTTTATAACTCTATACATTTTTTTTTTGTAATTTACAACGGAATTTTTTTGTTGGGTTATGAAATTTACAGTGGAAATAAATATTATTTATAGAGTTATATTTATTGGTGAACTTAAAAACAAAATTAAATTTTAAATATTAAAACAGTCCAATATGGACACAAGATGAACATTATATAATAGTTGCCAAAAAAAAGAACATTATATAATAATTTACTTATCAAAAAAAAAACATTACATATCAAATCGAGAAAAAGCATATATTTTGTAAATAATTAACGTCAATATATCTGTATTTTTTTCTTTTATATTTATTTTTGTTTTGTAGTACTGTTTTCTTAGTATTTTATTAGGTTTTCTTTTCTTAAACTATACTTGCATTAAGAACATGGAATCTTAGTTTCTAACAGAAATTGCAAATGAAAAGTGTATCAACAAACTTCTGTGAGATTATAAACAGATAAAACAAAGTATAAAAAAAACAACCTGATCAAGTGAGATCTTGATCTAGAGAGTAGGCATATTTTGTTCTCGTTTTCTCTACCAGCCTATTTCTCGAGTCCATTTGTTGTTTTTTAATCATCTCCACATTTAACATTTTTGTAATTCTCCTTTTCTGAACTATCGCTATGAAAATAGTTTTTTTTTTAAACTATAGCTACGACAACCTACCAGGGATATGTATGTAACAAAAATCTTATATAATATTGAGCACTTTTTTAAATAACGAAAATGTTATATAATATTGTGCAAGTTTTTGTTAGGGAGAATTTGAATGATAATCACGGTGGAAGAAAAAATAAGAATATAATCATGTATCAATAAGTGTGATAATTTGGTATCAAAGTGGACCTATCTTTTCCTCTCGGCGAGTGATTATTTGAATGAACATATTGTGGTATACTATATTTGGCAAATAAATAGTACATAACAATCAAGCCACAACAATAACATATCACAACAAAGAAAATTAAAAATAAGAGAGAGAATGCGAAGAAAAATAAAAGCAAGACATAAAAGAAGAAACAATAAATTGGTGTTTTGAATATATTTGGCAAATAAATAGTACATAACAATCAAGCCACAACAATAACATATCACAACGAAGAAAATTAAAAATAAGAGAGAGAATGCCAGGAAAAATAAAAGCAAGACATAAAAGAGGAAACAAAAAATTGGTGTTTTGAGAGAGAGAGAGAGAGAGAGAGAGAGAGAGAGAGAGAGAGAGAGAGAGAGAGAGAGAGAGAGAGAGAGAGAGAGAGAGAGAGAGAGAGAGAGAGAGAGAGAGAGAGAGAGAGAGAGAGAGAGAGAGAGAGAGAGAGAGAGAGAGAGAGAGAGAGAGAGAGATCCCCCTATATATTATTTGTGAAACATTACAACTTCTTTTTGTAACCACATGTCATCATTAGGATGATTCTTAGAATTATTAGAGAAATATATTGGTCCATCTAATTATATAATAATTTTTTAATTAAACTAACCACTATTAATTTCATTTTTTACTTCCTTAAATAACCATATTATAAAATTTTAGATTTTTCTGTATATGTTATATTTTTAATTTTTAAAAACGACTATAAATTACTAAAACTGTTAAAAGTCTCACATTCAAATTTTGCGATCCATGGTTTCAAATTTTTGTTATGAAAAAATACAAATGATTACAAATCTTATAAGTAAAAGTCTAATTTAATTAATCATTAAGATTTTAAATATATATGTATATATATCATTCTAAATTAAACTATAAACCATATTGAATAAATAAATATTTTAGTTTCAAAATTTACTTTGAATAAGTTTTTTTTGATAAAAGTTTTGAACTAACATTAATAATTTTTTTTTAATTATAAATTACTAAAATTATTAATCCCACAATGAAAATTTTGTTATCAGTAATTTAAATTTTTAGCTATTAAAGATACACATGATCAAAAAAACATATGAGTAGAAATCATCATTTAATAGACATTAATATTAAAAATATAATATGTATGTTAATATCATTTAAATTTAATTACATATATGATTACAAATCTTATAAGTAAAAGTCTAATTTAATTAATCATTAAGATTTAAAATATATATGTATATATATCATTCTAAATTAAACTATAAACCATATTGAATAAATAAATATTTTAGTTTCAAAATTTACTTTGAATAAGTTTTTTTGATAAAAGTTTTGAACTAACATTAATAATTTTTTTTAATTATAAATTACTAAAATTATTAATCCCACAATGAAAATTTTGTTATCAGTAATTTAAATTTTTAGCTATTAAAGATACACATGATCAAAAAACATATGAGTAGAAATCATCATTTAATAGACATTAATATTAAAAATATAATATGTATGTTAATATCATTTAAATTTAATTACATATCCTATCAATTTAAAAAAAAAGAAATTTTGGATTAGTAAAATTGATTTATACGTTCGCACCAATTTAATTATATATGTAATAGTTACTAACTTTTAATTATTTAATATATATTTATTATTTCATAATATATAAGAACATATAGTATATAAAATAATTTTTATATATAATGTTTATTCCGCGCAAGGCGCGGATTTTAATCTAGTTGTATATTATTTATCTATTCTATGTTTCTAAATAGTTTAGAACACAACAAGATTGTGTCTTATTTGAAAACAAAATCTGACTATACTATATATATTTCTATGATAGTATAGATTTAAACTCGTGTTTGTGGAATATTGTAAGAAAATTATAAAATATATGTTTGTTTTGAAAGTTTCGAAACATATTATGTGTAGAAAAAAATCTATGTTTTTATTATGTTAAATTCAAAGTTTAATAATTGTTCTAACATAAATTAAAAGCAATTATAAGTAGAAGGGAAAAACATATTTATAAGAATAAAAAAAAGTGTATGTCAAGGGTAATATGGTAATTATTATACAAATATCATAGCCTAAGTTCTCTTACGGTTATATGTTTAGTTTGATGATATGTTATAGACATGTTATATGCTTAATTTGATGATATGTTATAGACATGAACCCAAATTTCCCTTTTTGTTATCAGATGTGAATAGTATTCATTACAATTAGTATCTGTCTTATGCAAATGCATATTCCTTTGGTGATATCAGACTGGATTTAAACTAATAAATCAAATCAAAGATGGAGGATCATCAGTTTGCTTGGATACTTTGGTACATTTGGAAATTCAGAATAATAAAGTTTTCAGTAATTTGGATATGGATCTCATGGATACGCTTAAATTGGCAGAAACGGAGTCGACATTATGGGCTGAAGCACAAGTCTTAAATGCTCAGGGAACGGCTCCACAAATAAATACAATATTACCATCAATTCCTGGAAGATGGTGTTACGGATGATTCGTGGAAAGAAGGTTCTAATTTCTCAGGACAAAGTTGACTCAGTACTTTGGTAGGGTTTGATGGATTGATGGGGGTAAGGAATGTTCGGGCTAGTCTCTCGCCTCTTCATGCGGAAATGGAGGCGTTATTATGGGCAATGAAATATATGAAGAATTTATGTCAATTTCAGGTTACGTTTGCAACGGATTGTTCTCAATTGGTGAAGATGGTTTCGGAACCAGAGGAGTGACCAACTTTTGCAAGTTATTTGGTAGACATCAAGACCCTGAAAGAGTTTTTCACCCGATCAGAGCTTATCTATGTACCACGGACGCAAAACTCAAAGGCGGATAGTCTAGCACGCAGTGCTAGGAAGCAACCATCATTTGCCGGTCACATGGATACAGATCACCCGGTTTAGTTTACAGAGTCAATATGAGTGTATAGTTGATGACAAAAAAAAAAAAAATTCATTGTACAGAAAAATTGTGTTATGACTAGTTACTGCCACAATCAAATTTCAGAAACATTTGTTAAATTTTAGGGACCATAGTAAAAAAATTGAAACCCTGTGTGTAACTAAAGTTTCAGAGGATATGAAGAGTACCCAAGAACAGAGATTGAAGCAGCTTGTGTTTATACACCAAACCATATGATTCTCACTCACTCACTTACACAAACCAAACCACAAATCAAACAATAAAATTTCCAAACATCCGGAAAGCCGATCAACCATTTTACACCGGAGGAAACAAAAATATATTAAAAATACCTTTTACATCATCTTCTATTCTTGATACGCAAACTTTATTTATTTGGTTTCTTCCATTTCTAATAGTTTCATCCTTTTCTCTGGTGGTTTTGTAAAATATATTTCATCACCTTAATCTGACGACGATGCAAGATATATCATCTTTGCTGTCTCTTCTTAGTGCTTCGGTTGTTAGTTCTTTTGCTGCTTTCAATGGATCTTTAATTCTTCTGGCGATATCAATCGCCTCTTGATTAGCCATCACCTATACCATTACACATCAGAACCAAAACCGGTAATCAAAAAAGAATACAACACCATATTGTTTACCTTCCATAGACCGTCACTAGCAAGAACTAGAACATCTGTGTGAGCATCTACAGATGAATCCTTAACGTCTGGATCTGACCGTAGATGTGTTTTGAGGCTTTTGTCCCCAAAAGCACGGGAAACTGCTAGCTGCCCGTTAACCCGAGGGACATCTCCTGAAAGACAAAACATGTTTAGGGATCTGAAGCTATGGCTTGAATAACTCAGTGATATGTGTTTGGTATGACAATCTAAGAGAGGAAATAACCTGGCATGTTTGATACAAAGCCTCCTTTATCCTCAATGCTTAACCTTTCAGTGTGGGGCTCGTGATCTATAGTCATCTGTATTGCCTGACCACCTTGTGACAAAACAGCCCGGGAATCACCCACATTTGCCACCCACAAATGTCGTCCATTCAGCAGAATAGCGGTTACAGCGGTTGAGCCACCACGGCCTAGGTCAGAATGTGACAGAATGGTTTGGTCTGTCTTCTCATAGGCAGCAATTAGTGCTCTCTGAGGATCAAACCAAAAATGCTCCTGAACACAAACACACACACACTTACAAAGGTTAAAAAATGAGGAACAAGAACGAACTAGAAGCTGTGGGATAAAAAGAAAAATGTAAGGACCTCTTTGAGAATGTTGGAGAACAAATGCTTCTGAAGATAAGCAGGAACACGTTCGCCCAAATGACCATCGTAGATAGCAAACAAACCGAGCTCCTTGCCGTCAATTTTCGTGAATTTGGAGACATAATAATCTTCCATTGGATGATTAGCTTTCCCTTTCACCAAGCTGTAACCAAATTTAATCTCACCATCGCTGTTTTTTCCTTTCCCAGAACTAGTTGACGCCCTCCCAGTCACGAGCTATAAACAATTGTTACAAGACTCAGAGAAGCAAAATCCATAAATAACTCAGAAGTAGACAGTTTCACAAATATCTTTAACACAAAAGGACCAAGTCTTCCAACACATTGACCCAAAACATTGATACGATATCAGTCTAAAATTAGACTTGCAAGAATCAATTTAACAAGTCAATTCTACAAAAAAAAAAAATATCAAGGAAAGACAAAAACTAGATATGAGATATGAGTTTGCATACATCGGAGTCTGAAGAACCGAAGCAACATAAGCTCGCCATGAGAAGCAGATGTTTGATTTAACTGATTCCGCAAAACACCTTGTCCAAGATTTCAAGACCCTTCAAACTTTAAAACTTTTCATAAACCGAGAAACACCTAAACCCCCAAAAAGGCCGACTCTTAATAAAATAGATAAAATCAGAGAGAACCCAGTAGATAATTACCTCAAAATCGGAGAACCCAGATTCGAAAAACCATAAAGATAGGATACTTTGGAGTCGACTACTACGCGGCTTGGAGTAATTCCGTGACGAAAGGGTTATTGACAGACTGCAAATGTACTTCTCCAAAAGTCTTCGATAAAACCAGAATATTAGTGGAAGACGACGACGAAGTAGACTTAAATGTTTTGCCTGTTTGGTTTTCTTCCTTTCTTGTCTTTTTATTTAATAATGTAAATCATCTCTTTCCTTGTATTGGGCTTCCTTGGTTGACTTTCTTGCCGTGTCTTAAAAGTAGTCTCTGTGGCTTTTTCTTCTGTATTTTTTGGTCCGGTAAAAGGTTGAGTGGTACATTATTCTTAGAAAAAAAAACTAGGATAGCACCAAACCAAGTTTTTGTTCCTAAAGTAGCACTTGCTCAAAATCACAAAAATAAGTTTCATTAAAGAGGAAAATATACACTTATACCTTTGGGTTAATTAATCCAAACTTTAGGGTTTAGAGTTAAGGGATGCGGTTTTAGAATTAGGGTTTAAAATTTTATAAAAAATAAATACTAAAATAAAAAATAAAAATTTTAAAAACAGTTTCAAAAAGTATTTTTAAATTATAAAAAGAAAATTTGAAAAAAATAAAAAAATTCAAAAAAAAAAATTTCAAAAAAAAAATTATAAAAATTTCGAATCTGAAAACATATAATCTGAAACTATAAAAAAATTTCCTTTTTCATTTTTTATTTTTATTTTATTTATTTTTGTTTGTTTATTTAATTTTAAACCAAGGGTATTAGGGATATTTTACCCTTTAATGAATGTCATTTTTGTGACTTTCTCCTTCTAGTGTTATTTTTGAGACATAAACTTTAAAAGATGCTATTATTGACAATTGCCCTTATTCTTATTTATATAATCTAATCTGATTTTGTCTTTCCCCGGCAACTATGGATGTCAAAATGAGTTAACTCGCTCAATTTAACTCAGCTCACAGTGATTTCAGATATTTCATAAGCTAGTTCAGCTCAACTCATTTATTATATGAGTTTCAATATGTAAACTCAAACTCAGATCATCTAGATCATGAGTTAAATGAATTAACTCGTAATTAAATATTAAAAATAAAAATTATTAAAATAACTATAAATAAAAAAGAAAATAAAATATTTTTCATAATATAATTTAAAATTAATCCAAAACATTAATATTAAATACTGAATAAATATAACACCTAATAATAAATTGAATCAAAGCTAAATCAGTGATCCAAAAAATCTATTCTACATAAGAGTCTTGAGATGATATTGATATTCTTTTACATTTTTGTATATATTTATAACTTTTTGGTTTTACATTTTAATTTTAGAAAATAAATATAATTAATATAGAAATTATCTTTTCTTACATAAGAAAAATAGAAATCATATATGTAAATATATAGAAAGCATAAAAACGACCAAGCTCATGAGTTAGCTCATGATCATTAAAGTGAATAATGTACACCCCTAGTTGATGGAATAATATCCATAGATATTTATAAATCCATGGACTTTTAACGATAACTTATTCTTTCTTTAAAAATATAGATATTTATAAATCCATGGACTTTTATAGGATTCAGTGAATCTACACTCTAGTTCCACAGTGGAAAAGTTAGGCCATGCTCCTCGGTCTTGAATCATCAAGACTATATCCTTGCAATCGGTGCCAAAAGCCTGACACGTCGATAGCTGAAGCATACAATCCATCGCCCATAAGAGAACCTCGAGCTCTGAGTGAAGTGGTGAGATTCTTCGCCTCTGGTTTCTTTCTCCCAATAGCTGAATTACCCCTCCAGATTTTGTCCATGTCCATCCATAACCATTGAACAGTGCGTCATGTGTCCATGGTCCATTTATCATGCATATTTCAGAATTTGCTACATGTTGAGGGTTTTGTGTAACTTCTTGTTCTTCATGTTTGAAATTTGCTTCAAACCAAGCATGACATTCTGATTCAGCATGTCAGATTGTTTCCAATGGATCCATGTCTATCCCTCTGAATAATTTATCATTCTTTTCTTTCTAAATATACCACATAATCCAAAGGTATGAGTCTTTATCCAACTCAGGGTCTTCAATATCGTTCTTCCGCAAAAGAGATAATCTATGTTTGTATAGTGTCTTGTACTAGGGAACATCAGTGGTGGAGTTGGGGTTGCTGCATGTGCCCATGTCTGTAGGGCTGTGAGACATTCAAAGATGGTAAGATTTATAGTTTCTTCTTCAGCTCCACATCTAGGACAATGGTTGTCGCATCGCATATGACGATGTGCTAGGTTTCTTGTTATGGCCAAGTGTCCATAAATTGTTTTTCAAATAAAATGTTTCAGTTTTGGTGGAGGTTGTATTTTCCAAGCAAAGGCTTGGAGTTTTGTGATACTCGTCTCTACCTGGATGTCCACCGTATCACTGTTAAGAACGTTTCTGGCTACCCAATATCCTGACTTAACATTGTACATCACATTCTTAGTATAGCTCCAACAATACTTATCTCGATGATATCCTTAGCTTATGGCCAACGATTGATCAGTGAGATATTCTCCGGACTGACATAGTTTTCAAGCATCGCCGAGTTCCATCTCTTTGGGTTCCCTATCATCAACTATGTCTTATTTTACACTTTACATCTGGGGTCATATAAAATTGCAATGGAATACAATTTTATCAACCACATAAACTTCATAGGCTAAATTGAATAATGTAACTGAAAAGTTGATGTTTTCATTTTCTAATATGTAAATGAAAACAAAAACTTCCAAAACATTTATCGATATCATAATCATAAACACAAGACTAGTTGCGTAGCAATGGAAAACTGGAAAGCTTGTAGATGCAGCCAAGTTAAAAGTATCACAAATTGTTTCCCCAAATTCTTACGATGGAAAGTGACTAATAACAGTGACATTCATTATTGATGTCAAAGTATACAAATATCATAATGTGAGACTAAATCCTGTTTATATGTGTATGAGGGACTCCCCAACTAAAAAGTCAAGAACTGGTATTTGTAGACCAAAATCTTCATCCTACAACATTGAAGGTCCAAAGCTATCTCTATATCCAACCCATACAAGCACACATGAGCACACGAGATGGAAACCACAAACTTAATGAATGATTGGTTGAATTGTAACTGTAATTTTTTTATTATACCAATATTGCATTTATAATTTTTGATGTATCTATATCTAGTATATCATTTAAAAATTAACTGAAAAAATAAAATATAATAAAATAAAAATATATTCATAAAAACAATATTATTTATTTAACACTATTTTTCTGAGAAACCATTTTCTCTCCACAGGCGATCAAAAGAGCGACAATATGTCGAGAAGGATCTAACTCAATTCTCATCAATTCCTTGATCTGTCTATTCTATTTCCACTAAGTTTGGAGATGTTTCATTTATGGTTCCTTTTGGATGTATATCACTGTGTTGATCTCACCCATGTTGAACCCGTAATCCCCGTGAAGGATATTTTAATCCTTTGAGATGCCCAATTTCAAAGAGTACCATTGTTTTTTGATTGACAGTTATGGATTCCGGGAACTTCATCTTCTTGGAGAACTACCGGATTGTTGGAAGAGATCTTTTGGTAATTGCTGACAATACAAAGCCATTTGTGTTGATTCCATAATCAAATGTTAAGGAACTCATTTTAAGTTCATTGCTTTGGAAACAACATTCATGGAAACCACCATGGTGTATTAGAGTTTGGGAGATTGAGAATGCTAGACACTCAATTTTGGTTTCAACTTGAAGAATCAATATATTGGGTTCTTATACGACTAAGCGACCGAAGCCAAAAATGGAGTTTGGCTATGGTGATGTAACCTCAAAGGAATATGGGCAAAACAAAATCATTGATGAATCTATGGAAACTACTATGGAAGAGAAAATGGTTCGGAATTAAAGATGCAATCCCTTTGTTGTATGGCGATGTTCGTATAATCGTTGAAAATTGACAACTCTAATTTCTATGCTTTTTCTAAAGAATCAATATATTGGATTCTTTATCGAAGATATGTCTAGTTATAAATCGGGAGTTGGTCAATATTATACAACAAAGGGAATTAGAGTTTATAAGGATTATGATGTGATATAAGGTTTGGAGTTTCATCTTATGGATATTAGCCTAGTATGAAAATTGTATGAGATGGAAAGTGAATATGCAGAAGAAATCTGACAGAGTTCTCCGGTGTTGTTGTTCATTCTTATTACTTTGTGTATTCAATGTTTCTTTTGTACTCTCTGTTGTAACATTTATACCTGAGATTATACCTGAATCTAACCATTCTCCTAACTGTTAACAGCCTCAAAACAAATCAATTGAGCAATAACTTTGCTCGCCAATTCATTTATCGCTTTAAAAATCTCTAAATCTAACTTTAATTCGAAGACTATAAATCTACTTTGTAATCCTAGAGTATATGTGGATTCGATCCCTCAGTACTACATCTGAACCTCTTATTTGAGAGAGTAATTCACTACTTAGGGTAATTTGAGTTATATCACTTCACCAAGAAGCCTGACGGAAGTACACAAATTGATAGGAAGAATGGCAGTCTGAGTTATCTCACAACTATCAGATAAGTCCCATGCCTTCTTCGAAACCCTCAATAATCCAAACAATTTCAAATGTGACGAGAGCGCCTTCATCAAGGTAAAGGAGCACCTCACCATGCTTCCCCTACTATCAAAGCCAAAAACAGAGAAATATTGTTGCTCTATTTGGCGGGATCAGAGCATGCAGTGTCTGCCGTTCTAGTGTGAGAAGAAGGAAAAAGGAAATATCTGGTGTATTACGTCAACATATCACTCCTTAACGCGGAGACACAATATAACCACCTTGAAAATCTGGTTATAGCCCTGGTCGTAGAAACTAGAAAATCGTGTCCTGATATTGTTCAAATTAACGTTAATGTACTTTCTCAATAAGATTTTAGTTGAAGTACTTATGGATCGAATCCACAGATACTCTAAGATCCGACAATAGATTTTTTGTTTTCGAAGGAAAGCTAGAAAGTAAATAATAGAATGTAGTAAAAAATAAGTAGTGTTTGTAAGTTATCAAGATGAGAAGAAGCTATACTTAGGTGAACTCGCATGTACAATAGGAATGCAAACTAAATACATTATATCAGTAAATACTTCCCACAGACTTAAAAAAAACACTGTCCTTAGTGATACTCCGACTAAGATTAATGATAATATAAAACAAATTATATTTGCTAGTTAATGAGATGTAAAATTCGTATCTCTCTGTCCCGGGTGTCGATCTCCACCAGCAACGATGTCAATCGATACCGCCTATAAAAAATGAATCTGCATTCTAGTTAACGTGTCAAGTAGCCTAGATCATTGTATTTGATTTATCAGTCAACAAATTTAGCTCTGTTAGACACCTAAACAGACGTTAATAGCAAGATAAAAAAGGGAAATATGTGCAGACATAAATTGAAACTAACTGGAACTTAAAACATTGATACTAAAGGAGTAAAAGATAAGACTACTCCTCATCTGGACTCTTTGAAGGGCCTATAGAAGCTGTTGGCGATCTCGCTCGGTTACGTGGTCGGCTCATGCACTGGCACCTCAATAATGCCTCAACCCTGGCCCAGATGGCCTAAAGAGCATCCACCAAGACGCGCTGAAAGTCTCCATGGTCCAGGATGGGTATCTCTGGAATATGAGGGAAGTCAGGAAAAGGAGCAGTAGGTGGAACAAGAGCAGCTGGAGCGTGTTGTAGGCACAGGGGGGGGGGGGGGTAACTCACGAATTGGTTGAATGGTGGAACCAAGGTTTAAACCTGACAACAAAGAGAACCAATTTTTATGAGTTTAGAGTTTTTATGATGCAAACAGAAACAAATATGAAAACAAATGAGATGATGATGATAATGATAGTGAAACAAGATAAATAAACAAAAGAAAGGGATAGATATGGCGGAATCAAGCTGCTGGATGTGTATCACTCTCAGCTTGATTAGAAGATGAACTGAAGTGGATTTGTGGAGGAAGGTTTGATTGAATCTCTCAATCTGTTGGGGGTAACTCACGAATTGGTTGAATGGTGGAACCAAGGTTTAAACCTGACAACAAAGAGAACCGATTTTTATGAGTTTAGAGTTTTTATGATGCAAACAGAAACAAATATGAAAACAAAAGAGATGATGATGATAATGATAGTGAAACAAGATAAATAAACAAAAGAAAGGGATAGATATGGCGGAATCAAGCTGCTGGATGTGTATCACTCTCAGCTTGATTAGAAGATGAACTGAAGTGGATTTGTGGAGGAAGGTTTGATTGAATCTCTCAATCTGATGGAATGATGGATCGAAGTGATTGACTCTCTCAATCTGTGTACTGAGCTTGTTTGATTTGCACAAACAAACTAGACTCACGAAATCAATAAGACAACAAAGAATCTCTCTTTGAATCCTAAAGACCGATATTTTATACAAAGAACAACTTTGATAAAACTGAATAAAATTTCTATTAACTTGGTGATTAAGGGTTCCTCTTTACAATGGACGTCTAGGAGCTTATATAATGCTCAGAGAAAAAGGTCCTAACGTTCTAAATCAAATAGAAAATGAAACAAATCAAAACTAAGAAAGAAATCGAAAACTAGCCGTTGGAGCTTTTTGTGAGATTTTTATATGCAAATAGAAACAAATATGAAAACAAATGAGATGATGATGATAATGATATTGAAACAAGATAAATAAACAAAAGAAAGGGATAGATATGGCGGAATCAAGCTGCTGGATGTGTATCACTCTCAGCTTGATTAGAAGATGAACTGAAGTGGATTTGTGGAGGAAGGTTTGATTGAATCTCTCAATCTGATGGAATGATGGATCGAAGTGATTGACTCTCTCAATCTGTGTACTGAGCTTGTTTGATTTGCACAAACAAACTAGACTCACGAAATCAATAAGACAACAAAGAATCTCTCTTTGAATCCTAAAGACCGATATTTTATACAAAGAACAACTTTGATAAAACTGAATAAACTTTCTATTAACTTGGTGATTAAGG
The DNA here is from genome assembly GCF_020379485.1 of Brassica napus. Classification (NCBI taxonomy): domain Eukaryota; kingdom Viridiplantae; phylum Streptophyta; class Magnoliopsida; order Brassicales; family Brassicaceae; genus Brassica; species Brassica napus. The sequence continues at coordinate 17,258,769 of NC_063438.1, forward strand.
GTTCCTCTTTACAATGGACGTCTAGGAGCTTATATAATGCTCAGAGACAAAGGTCCTAACGTTCTAAATTAAATAGAAAATGAAACAAATCAAAACTAAGAAAGAAATCGAAAACTAGCCATTGGAGCTTTTGTGGGATTTTGGCTCCAAGTAAAGAATCTGATCCTTCTTGAACCTGGACGGTTTTAGGGGATAACTAAGCTTCCTGGGAACCTTCTTGACTGCTTGGAATGTGCTGAGGTCGTGCCTAATCTGAAGAGAAAAGAGCTGTTGCACATTAATGTCGGTTTGCTCCAAATAAGGCAGCTTTGAGTAAATGAGGATCCTGTTGATCCTATGTTGGCTGGTGCAAGGTATGGACTTGTAGAACTCCTCTTGGCCGTGTATGATGTCTCCTGATTGGTTGAAATGATCTCCTGGTCGCCAATGTCTGGTTTGAAGCTCATTGAACCGGTTAGCTTCCAATTGAGGCAAGTGTAGAACTGGTTTGGCCGGTTTTGGAGATTAGATCATAACTTCATAATTCCGTGGCCATTTCTCCTGATATTGGGCTTTCTGGAAAGCTGAGAGATTCCTCTTGAATCCTATGATGGGCTTTGGTTCAGGCCGCTCCTTCCTTGGGCTGGAATCTCCTTCTAAAGTCGGGTACTCCCAGATAGACGGGCTGGGAAACCTCTTTCTTGAAAAATAAATAACTTCTTGATCCGTGCGTATTTTGGACTGATTCCAAATGGGCTGGACTCCTTCTTGAGTGTAGAGTCCATTAAAATTTGTCTCGTGACTTAAACCCTCCTGGTTTGTAAGATATGACATTTTTAGTGCACATGTGTTCTGCTTGGCGCCTTGGCTGGTTGAGTAGGGCTTTGGGTTGACCTCCGGTTCAGTTGCTGATCTGATGACCACATTAGAGCGGCTGGAGAATCAGAATCCTCAGATGGTGCATCTGCAGCGTGAGTTCCAGCTTGTCTGCGGAGTCTGACAGGTGGGTTGAGAAGGAAGAGCAGGTCAGGATGGAACTCAAGCCTAGAGTGGCCACCATCAAAGTTTGTAGCCTGTCGGTTGGGCAGCTCGATCAAGTGTGGCCCTATCTCATCAATAAAGAACCCGAGACGACCATCCTTCTGCCACTGCACGCTCGCAAATGTGTATCATCCATAATATACATGTCGCATTTGACTGTGGTCTGATCCAAATGAATCCCCTGATGTCTAAAAATATGTGTAAGAAGAATCCCTACCGACTCCTTCGCGTATGTCCCAGTAACTGCCTTCCTCTTAAATGAAACCAAGTTCTCAGCAAAGATATGCCCTAGGTTGACCAGATGGTCAGCGGACGTTCCCTGAATCGTACCATCGATTAACTCCCTAATCGAGTAATACAACAGTGGCACCGCCTTTACCCTCACTTTGTTCGCCTCCATCTTGCACAACAAAATGTTGGCAAGGACCTTGATGAAGTAGAGCAAGGTCGGATGGCGCATGTCAGACTAATTAGCTTGCTTCGAATCAAAATACCCAGTAGCGAACATGCCCCAGAATTCCCCTTGTCTGGGAAATGAAGGAATAGTGGCACGAGTTTTCTCAGGGTTTGAAAACCCATAAATGTTACAAAGGTCTAGATCGGAATCCTACATTTGATGCCTTTGATGAAGAAAGTCAAATTACCCTCATTTGCTCTCTTGACCCTCTCGTTATTGTAGATAATCTGAACTGTGGCCATGAAATGTCTGACCAAATCTGGATATAGATCGTACGACTTTGTAACCATAGTGCCCACCCCAGATCTCTGAACATCTCCTTGAAGTCAGCATGAAGGGCTAACTTCTTCACGACATCCTTATCGAAAAAACGTGTGGGCTCAATGGTAATGCCCTGATAGGCGTTGTAGTACAAGCTGTCATAGTCATCACATTTCTCAAATATCTGTTGATGGGTGCATGCCTTTAACCCCACTGCTTCTCGCGAGTTTGGGAAACGAACCTCGTCTCAGTCGTGTCATGTTCTTCATTTGGCCAAGGGAGATGGCACAACATAGGTGGTGGTGCAGAGCTGAAAAACTCAGCATTTTTAAAGCGTCGTTTAGTCCTTCTCTCGTCCATCTGCAACAAAAGACCAAAATGAAAAAAAAAAATCAGCAACAATGATAACTAAGCGACTGGTGTCAAACGACATACGAAGGTATCGATTGGCACTCATTCTCGAAACCTGAAAAAATAATAGATCTCAAAATGGACTAAAAATCAATAGGATCAGTCGATATACCTTGTCTATTATACCATCTTCCTAAATTGTTCTAAATTAAGCCTAAATCCCTGTTTAATTCGAGTTTTTTTATGAACCCTAAAATTCTTTAAAATTAATTAAGAGATTTTGGGAACATACCCTGTAGATAGGTTGAATGAGTAAACCAAAGAGACAGAGAGTTAAAAAAATCGAGTGGATTAGGCTTTAGAATCAACAAATTTGATCAACAAACAAGAGAAAAATCGATGGGTGAAAATTTTGAAGTGTTATCGGGTTTTGTGGGAAGAAAGAGAAGTGTCGAGTTATAAATGATCCAAATGATCGACAAATGCTTCTCGTAATTAACACTTTTCTTTTCAAAAATCGAATTAAAGTCCTAAATAAAGATAACTAATATAAATCCTAGAAAATGCAAAATTTCAGTAATACACATACTTACTAATGGGTTGCTTCTCACTAAGCGTTTGTTTTACGTCGTCAGCTCGACTGATATCCCATGTCAATTAGTAGTTCGCAAACCTAGACGCATATTTTGACATGAGTGAGGTCAAAGTATGGGAAAAGGTCATGTGGTGATTGCAGGGTCAGTAAAACATGACTTTCAAGTCTTCATAAATTAGCGCACTGCCCATCGGACAGGATGGAGCCCACGAGCCGAGTGAGCAGTCGTGGGAGGCCCATTAGCCATGTGCGGATGGGGTGCTGCAAGTGGTATCAGAGCCAAAAACAGACGAATGTGGAGTCAGTGAGAGCTCACACTAACATATGGGTAACGATCTTGGGGCGCAACAAGGACGTTGCGTTCTTTGAGAGGAGGTGAATTGTAACATCCCGTTTGTGGTATATCAAAAAGGTTTAAGAGAATTGATTTTGCTACCTATATCATCAAAGTGCACTTACCTTTCCGTACACACATCAGTTTAGAACTCTAGAGTTACGCGTGCTTAAGCTGAAGTAGTGGAAGGATGGATGAACTATCGGGAAGTGATTCACGATATCGTGCGAGTAAGTCCAAACCATGGGGATAGGTCACGTGGTGATTCCATGATCAATAAACAAGACAAATGAGCTTTCCAAAAAGTAAGCATTTCCGATCGCACGGAATGGGTCCAATGGGCCTAGTGAGCAGTGTGGGAGGCCCATTAGCCGTGGACGGTCGGGGTGTTACGTATACTCCATAGTGTAAATGCAGCCGGAAAAGAAAAGTTGGAAATATTGAAAATCCTCTAATTCCTATGCTTATTGCTTCATTGTAAGAACGTCTCTGACTCTCCTGGATCGTTGGACATATCTTCTGAATGGTTAGATGTCTCTCCTGGTCACCAATATTTGGTTTGCAACTGAGTAAACCGGTGAGACTCCAAATGAGGCAAATGCATAACTGGTTTGGCCGGTTTTGGGGAATGCGCCATACTGCTAAGCTTAGGATTGATAACCTTAAACCGGTATGCAAGTCCTACGGGAGTGTCGATCGGTCGGTTAGATTTAGAGTTCATCAAAGGTAAACTTATGGTTTGTTAAATCTGTATTGTTTTTAGGGTGATTTAGTTAGTTCTTCATCTAGTTGTTCTTACCGCTAAGCTTTGGATTGATAACCCTAAAATTAGATCTTAGGATTGATTGGCGCAAGTGAGAGCTTGCCCTGTTGCCAGAATAAAACTAGTATGATCTGATTAGCCATGAGCATAGGAAAGTTGGTCTAGGTGGTTAGAGAACACATCAAACCCATTCGCTAAAGCTTGCTAGAAGTAGTATCGATCGACAATCCATATGATACATCGATCGACAATCAATATGAAACATCGATCGACAATACATAGGAGGCATATTTTGACACTCCCTTAGGACTTGCATATGAGAGTTGGATTCCTAGGTCTAAGCATTAGATAATCACTACATACGAAAGTGGATAGATTATACTCCAAGTTTGAGTTCGAGAACAAGTCTATTAATAAATCTCTAACAACTCATTTAGTTTTCATACCTATCAAAATCTGAGAGTTCACCTAAGTCTAGCATTTCCCTCATCTTGATAACCAACAAACAACTTCTATTTATTTACTTGCTTAAAGTCATTACTGTCTAGCATTACTTCGAAAACAATAAATATATTGTGTAATTTTAGAGTTTATGTGGATTCAATCCCTCAGTACTACAATTGAACCTCTTATTTGAGAGGGTAAGTTGCTCTAGGGTTAATTTGAGCATATCAGTCGATCGACGGATCTGAGTTGTTATCGATAGATGCAGCGCGTTTCTCTTTGCGGTTTATGTGTTTTAAGTGTGCGGGATCTGAGAATAGCAGCGAATTTTCTTTGTTACTTCTGGTACTTCTGGACATTCACCAAAAATAAATCAAGAATTTTTTTATGAGAAAATCTATAACAAGAAAACCGAGACTAAATCTAACTAATAAGATCTAATCGCGATCAACGGCGCCAGATTTGGTATTACTCAAATTAGCCCAAAGAGTGACTTTTACTCTCTCAAATAAGAGGTTCAGTCCTAGTACTTAGGGATCGAATTCACGAGGAGCTAGGGCACACAATATATCCAAATTAGTTTATGATTAAGCTAGGCAAACATAGTAAATCAATAAACAGCAGAGGCGAACAAGGTAGTTGTTCAGTTGATTAATTGTTTGAGGTTGTAAACAGTTATGAGAAAGCAAGTAGATATAAGGTTTCTGGTAATCACGATTATAATGATATAGAATGCTCAGGTTCCCAATCCTAGAACTCGAATTCTAATGAGAAATTATTTCAGCTTCCGCATGTGAATCAATCTTATTGACTAAGTCTAATATCTCAGCTTATGCTTGTTGATAAAGATCAAACGTCAATCGACGCTATTGGATTAGTGTTGATTGATGTTTCCTTAGGAAAGCTTTAGCGAGTTGATCGTTAGATTCAACAGTCTTAACTAAATCAGTTGTCATTTTTTTCTAGCAATCGTAACTCAAGGGAATCTATTCTGGTGCAGAACCTACCATCGTAGTTGTCCACAATCCTAAAATCAGGGTTCTAGTTAGCTACTCTGGAACACAAGCATTACAGGCAATTCCTTGAAGGATGTCTATCACCTTAGCAGTTCTATAGTTTGGGCTAATCTCTCATGATCTTACTTAAACCCTAAATCTAACAAGTGAATTACTCCACTACAGGAAAACATATTTTTTACGAGGGCAATATTCCTTGCAAATTCGTCGTAAAAAGGGTGTTACGACGAATTAACCTCGAAAACAGTTTCGTTGTTAAACGTCCATCGTAACGGAGGTTTCGTCGTAAACAAGTGGTAACGTTTATGAGGAATGCTTTCCTCGTAAAACGGAAGGAAACATTTCGTCGTAAACGAGACGTAACATTTCGTTGTAAAGTACTCGTATTATCTCGATGTTAACTCCATGTATCATTTACAATGCTATCCATGTAAGCTCCACGTAAACGTTACGACGATGTTACAAGGATTTCGTTGTAAATTCCATGTAAAGTTTACAACGAATTTACATCGTTCCTTACCATTTAATATTAAATTAAAATAATAATATTATTTAAAATTTGAAGTTTTAAAAATTTTAAATATAAAATGAAATATGAAAATGAAAACATATTGTTAGAAACTATTTAAAAGTCATAACATAATATTTAAATTCATAATGCAAAATGAAACAAAAAAAACTACAACATATTATCGAAGTAGTCGGTGGCGGTGCTCGGTTGAGAACGGTCTGGATCGGCATCTTCGGATTTCAGTATTGGCATCCCGAGAGCTGCTCGTCTCTCATTTAGTGCTTGCTGCATAGTCGGATTTCCCACCGCCATCACGTCCAGTAGATCCTCAAGAGAGTCTAAATGATCATGCTGGCTATCCATCTGAGCTCGCATCTGAGAGTTCTCTTCATCACGTCTCGAAGCGTATGACGAAGTTTCCTTAGCAACTTCGTTAACATAACCTATGCCCACTGTCCGTCCCTTCTTTCTAGGGGCCACCTATAAATGCATATTAATATAGTTAAATTTTATTAAATAGTTAAATTTATTTAAATAAATTTATAAAGTTTTACCTCTTCGAAGATCATGTCGACCTCTTTGGTGGTCAGTTTGATGGGTAATCCATCGGGAGACAGCTGGGTTAATTGCATCTCCCACTCATCAACCCGAGAAGCCATTGCGTTGAAGATTTTCTCGGATGCCGGATCCACAAAAATCCTGTCTGATGTGGCGTGAGTCATCTTGAATAGATCAGACAGAGATGGTAAGACTCCCGGTTCTGTGAACCATGGGCAAGTGACCATCTTTGTCCTTCGTTCTTCAGGAAGCGGAGCACGAGTTGGCCTTACGAATCGAAGAGGGTAGCTTCCAATAGGCCATGGGATCATCCCATACTTCCTTCTTGAGCTCGGTGGGCTTTCCGTCATAACCGTAGATCTCCCACTTGTCCTTCCAGTGGAGACAGTGTTGCAAAGGCGGGTCTTTGCCTTTGCAATGAACTCCCTCTTCACCCTCTTGGTGATTCCCAAGGACCAGTGCCATCTTTGCTGAAACAAACAAAATTTTAAAAGAATTAAAATAAATATTTAATTAGATGTTTAAAAAACAATTACCGCAAAACATTTCAACCAAGTTGTCTTAACGTGGTCTGGAGTCTTGCTCCAATTTGGGGAGGCTCCGTCGTAGTAGCCCTTGATCGTCTCTGACACGCTCCGGCCAACACGGTTGTTGGCCCCAAATCTGAAAAGATAACCTAATTGTTAGAAGAAAAAAAATAAAATTTAATGTACTAAAAATAATAAGTTACCAATAAGTTCCCGGTGGTCTATCGGGATCCAGAAGATCCAACCCCTCTCGTCCAGACTGGACGAGCAAATCCTCCACTGTATATCTCGCGTATGGAGCAGACAGAAGCACACACAAATCTGGATGAATTGCACCTCCTGGGACAGGCTAAGGTGCAGCGGCTGGAGGAGGAGGAGGTGGCACATATGAGGTGCAGGAGGAGGAGGACTCCAAAAAACTCTCTGGGATGTCTGAGAGTCCGGAACTGCCTCGGAAGATAATGGACGGAAGAAGATGTACCGATACCATCATGAAACATCTGAGAGTAAGTTGGTGCTGCTGGCTTTCTTCTAGGACCCATCTAAATTTTATAAAAAATTACAGTTAGTTTTATAAATAACGACATAGTTAAAAAATATTATTCTGATACCTAACTTATTACCTATACTAACCACTTAAACTAATTACCTATACTAACCCCTTAAGCTAATTACCTATACTAACCACTTAAAACTAAACAATGTTTTTTTTAAAAAATTAGAGAGAGGGAGAGGTTACCTTGAAAGGAATGGAGAGGGATTTGGGAGGAATGAACGAGCAAAGCTCGTTCTGAGGTGTCGCCTATACATAAGAAAAGGCATTCCTCGTAAAGTCGTCAGAACTTTACGATGAAGTTACCATGCCCGTGTTTTTTTTAATTACGATGAAATTACCAGGCCTACATTTTTTTCCTTTACGACGAATTTACCAGGTTACGACAAATTTACCAGGCCCGTGTTTTTTGTTTACGACGACTTTACGAGGCTTAACCCTAAACCCCGGAACCAGAAAACCTAAACCCCAAAGTTACTTATCTTATAACATCATCTCTTCTTCTTTACATCTTCTTCCTCTTTATCCAACTTAAACCCTAAACTCCAAATTAATTTTTTTAAACATATTATATAAACACAACTTTTTGATACAAATACATTAAAATGAGAAAATGAAAAAGAAAAACAACATTTGTTACATAGATTACATCGTTCTGAATCGTTTTCGTTCTCATCAAGATCAGTACAATGATCATCGTCGCTTCCATCGAACTCGTCTTCACGTGCTTCATTTGTCACATCTTCGGGAAGATCTTCATATTGTTGGTTTTCCGTATTGATCAGAAGGATTTCATTAAGTTGTTGATCAGTGACCTCAACTTCATCGACAGCGTCTTCTTCTTGCAAAGGTGGTTCTTCTCCAGCAACAATTCGTCCACGAGGTGTAACTTTTATAACAGCTAACCAGTTTATCCCAGAACTGCGAAGGCGAGGGTATGGAATGAAGCTAACTTGCTCGGCTTGAGAAGCTAGGATGAAAGGCTCGAACTTGTTGTATCTTCTCCAAGAATTGACATCCACAACACCAAATTTGTTAACCCGAACACCTCGGTTCACAACGTGGTCGAACCATTCACATTTGAAGAGGGCGCATTTTAGCTTCAATAACCCCAGAAATTCGACTTCAATAATCTCCTGCAAGATCCCATAAAAGTCTGTTTCGCCTTTCACACATATTCCATAGTTACTTGTTGCCCGATGTCTCCCATACTCGTATGTGTGAAAGGTAAAACCTCGTGTTAAATACATAGGTGATGTGGTGACCTTTGCTACTGGACCTTGGACCAAATCGTGAAACCAGATGAGGTAATAAGGATCGTCATACTCAACCTACAAAAAACGTCACCGTTAAAATTATCTTATAGCATCAATGCTGAAATGAGAGATATATATACATGTGATTTTAACCACTTGACAAAGTGCTTATCTTTCCATGCGTCAACTTCAGTTGAGGATATTCCTGGTATTGCTTCTTCAACTTGAGATACAAACATGTTGCAAATAAAATGAATGCGTTAGAGCATATATAACTAATATTTTTCATATAATTAACATTCACAAAAATATTTACCTCTCAAAGGAACGGATTATTGCATCCTCGCACTTGAGCAAAATATAAGTGTGGGCACTATGCTTATCTTCTTCACATGACCACCATACTTCTTTCAGTTTACCACCAAACCGTCCAATTTGACAGAAAATGTCAGAAACACCATCAACTGCATATGATGTCGGTACTCCTCCATCATCATATCTTCTAGAAACTCTTTTTCTCGTACGAAATTTTGACCTTGTTCAACACATCTTGACATATTAGAAACATAACCATCTGGGAACTTAACTTCTGATGCAACCCAATAAAACATAGTTGTTTTGGCTTCTGATGACAACCGAAAGATAAGAACGTTGTCATTGCTCTTGATATGTAACTCACTTCTTGAGCAAATATCCGGTAAATCCATCTTGACTTCTTGTTATCTTTTGTCTTTCCAGGGACGTTTAGTGTTGTATTCATGATGTTCTCAAAACATTTCTTCTCTATATGCATCACCAGTAAGGCAGCTCCCAATATATACTCTTCTTATGCCAATTGTGCGCCACACCATACCTATCAGGCATATTTCCAGGAACATGCCAGTTTCCTCCACAGTTAACTGTTTCCTCAGCTCCGTAATAATCAATGTCCTCTTCGATCTGTTGGCCGGTGAGATATGGAGGAGGACTGTCTCTGACAACTCTTTTGTACCTAAACAATGTCTTATTTCTTCTGTATGGATGAGAAATGGAGAGAAAGCAACGATGACAATCAAACCAACAACTCTTCCTACCATTCTTCAGTTGAAAAGCATCCGTCGATCCAAGACAATATGGACAAGATAATCTTCCATGTGTTTTCCAACCAGACAACATCCTATAAGCAGAAAAGTCACTTATCGTCCACAGCAGAACTGCTCGCATCGTAAAATTAATTTTCAACGAACAATCATATGCCCTCACTCCGTCTGACCACAACTATAGCTCTTGTATCAACGGTTGAATAAAAACATCTAGCGACCGTTTTGGATGCTTCGGCCCAGGGATTAATATGGTTAAGAATAGAAATTCTTGTTCCATGCACATTTCCGGCGGCAGATTGTACGACGTAAGAATGACTGGCCACAAAGAATATTGTCTCTCAAACATTCTGAATGGACTAAATCCATCGGTGCATAACCCAAGATAGACATTCCGAATATTTCTACTGAAATCTGGGTTTAACTTGTTGAAATGTTTCCACGCTCTGGCATCTGATGGATGAGCGACCTGGCCATCCCTCTGGACATGTTCGGCATGCCACCTCATCGATGCAGCAGTCCTCTCAGATTGATATAACTTTTTCAACATGTTTGTAATTGGTAGGTACCAAATCCTTTGGTATGGTACCATATTCCTCCCACGTCCGTGCGGTTTCAATCGTGGTTTCTTACATAATTGACACTCTTCTAGCGTCTCATCATCTTTCCAGTAGATCATGCAGTTGTCAATGCAAACACCTATCATCTTTGAATGCAACCCAAGACTATAAACCAATTTCTGAGTCTCATAATAAGATTCAGCAGACACGTTGTTTTTTGGCAAATACTCTTTAAACAACTCCGCCCATGCATCAATGCAATTTTCAGGTAAATTATGATCCGTTTTAATATTCATCATCCTAGCTACTAGAGATAATTTAGAGAGACCTTCTCTACAACCAGTGTAGATTGGTTGATTTGCAGCATCTAGCATTTCATAAAACCTTTTTGCATCCAAATTAGGTTCTTCTACATTTCCAGTTCCATCAACTATTGTTGTAGTTTTTTCTAAAACTGCATCAATAATCATGTCTTGAACCCTATCATGATCTACCATATGCTCTTCTTGATGGTAATTATATTCATTATGCAAATGACTTGGTTCTTCATTATTACCAGCATCCCCAAAATTATTATTACTAATACTAGCTTCATTTCGACCATAACTCTCTCCCTTGATACCAAATATAATATTGTGGTGTAAATCCCCAGTTTACTAAACGCTTCCATACAGTTTCACTACGTGCAAATTTTGAATTCTTGCATTTCTGACAAGGGCAGAACATCTTACCGCTTTCTTGCGTGAGCGGTGTAGAGCCCGCCTGGTACATGAACGTCTCTAGCCCGCTCAGTAATGCATTCGTCACTCTCCCTTCTGAATCTTTATGGGAATACATCTAACTCTGTAACTCGTAAATATTACCGCCATCCGCCATTTTAAAAAAAAAATTGGGGGAATTTTGTTTTTCAAAAAAATTTTAGAATTTTTTTGGGGAGTTTTTTGGAAATTTTTTTGGAAATTTTTTTTCCTAAGATATTTTTTTTTTGTTTTCGTTTGTGAGTTGTGAGAAATGACATATATATATAGAAAAAATTTCGAGTTTGGTAGGTGAAGTATAACAAGGATTTTACTAGGGTTTTACATCTCTCTTACATCTGTTTTACAACGAGTTTGCAACGAAATTGGGCAATTCAAAGCGTATTCAATATACGTTTTCACCAATAAATAACGGTAACATGTGTCGTCGTCCTCGTAAATTTACGACGAATATTGTTTGCCACGTACTTTCGTCGTAAATTTACAAGGTATTTACGACGAAACGTTTTCATTGTAATTTTACGTCGTCGTAACGACGAATTTCAGTTTCGTCATAACATCCTCGTAAACTACTTGTAAGTTTACGAGGAAAGATTTTCTTCGTAATGTTTCGTCGTTACGGAAAAGTTTTCTTGTAGTGTTCAGACATAGCAAAGCAAAACATAGCAATAATCTGAATAAGATGCACAAATAGAATAAAGTTGAAAAACTGGAGTTCCAATACAAAGCTCTGAAGGAGTCTTGGATCTTCTCTCCAAACTAATAAAAACCCTAAATATGTTTGCAGTGAAAATATGAAAGAATGAAAAGCGTGTGTTACCCAAAACAATGGAAGAGTACATAAATATTAGGTTAAAGTCGGTCAGGGGTATTTATGTAATTGTTGTGGGACTTGGGCTATAAGTCGGTTGGGAACCAAGTCGGGCCTTGCGCTCTTCGTTGTTGATCGATGACACATGATATTTTTCGATCGACGATACGGGATGTTTGTCGATCGATGACACGTGATGTTTGCCGATCGACGTTTGACTCTGATTGTTGACTCTAGATTGGTTCGACGTACAACTATGAATTTCTTCAATCTTTATCACCAAAATGCTTCAAAATCACCACATTGCCCAAAAAAACTCCTAAATCTGTAAACACTCTAAAAAAGACTCTAAAACATAATAAATAGATTCTAAAACACTTATACACTTATACACTTATCATCTTTCGATGAATCACCCATCGCATTGTCTACAGAGAAGATAGACGAGATATTTGAAGAGATATTATTTTAATTTTAACTACGTCTTTATAAAATTTGAAAATTAATGTTTTTTCTTTGTTTTAGCGAAGCACAGTGTCAATATGATCTGTTAACATGACGCAATGGTGACTTCGTCCTATTCTCAGAGACGGGATCAAGACAACTCTCAGCTGCGGGATCAAATGGCTGCGACGCAGACTCGACGTTATGGCGGATGGAAATCCGCAGATGCCGAGAGCGTTGGAGATGAGACAATAGCAGCTAGGGATTCGACATCCTCCCCTCAGTTCCACAGAGGATTTCACAGTTGCCCATCGTAATGAAAATTTTGCCGTAACTTTTTCGTTATTAACGACGAATTAACAAGGAAAACCACTACATAGGGTCTATGTTTTCTTGTAGTGATATAAATAGAGTCCAAAGTTTTCTGTTACGGAATCGCAATATATTTTTGTTTATATGTAATCTTACGCTTGTATATATGCTCATTATTTAACGTTCAATGATTCTTATACTTCATTATACACAGACTTTTCTTTTTCCAGTGATACGGTAGGAAACGATCAAATAGATTCTCAACACAAACTGGATCTAAAAATACAGTTGGGAAATTTCAACATTTATGGCTGCATTAAATTGAATTGATTGCCACGCATTTTCCCGATATATATCGACATAAAATACATTTAATATATATTAACACATAAACAGATAAACGAAACTCCTACATAATCTGTGAATCTTCTTTCCATGTTTCTCTGTTATCATCCTTTTTGTTCCCTTCTAATGAAAAACCTTCTGCTAATCCATTTTTAAAATAAGTAATAACACTTCTAAACCTATACTAAGAAAATTTTCTTCTAAGTTTTCTTTAATATGACAAACGAAGCAGCTTTGAGATCATCAATGGTAGGTCTTGCATTGGTGATGGTGTTGGTATGGTTATGGACACAGTCTTTAAAGAAGACGGTTATTACTTATGCGATCGGTGTTTCTTTGATCGCTGGCATAGTCTTACCTGACTGGGACTTCTTTGATCGGAGTTTCTCCCGCTGGACCTACCCTGTTACGGCCGAGGAAAGAGCCGCCGCTCTCTCCCGCAAATCACAATCTTCAAGGTTATTTATAATCTTATTAGAATTATTTTTATTTAAAGAATATTCAGACTAGTTGTTGCGTATACATGTTAAAGTTGTTAGATCCAGATAATCAAAGAAGGTTGTGTTTGTGTTGTTTGTGTATACCATCCAAATTCAAATCCGTCTAATGTATATTGTTGACAAAAAGATATATTTTCTAGATCCAAGTTTCTGTTTATGTTATTGCTCAACCCTTCCCCTGCCCCCAAAAGGATAAATTTGTGTAAACATATACCAATAACATACTATCTTAGATTCCATTTGTAATGTGTGTACTACGAATTAGGTCTATGAGCTCTTAATATTTGAATTCTGCAATTATTAAGTTCATTTATTCATGTGCTATATAGTTTTTAGACTAATTTGTTATTGAGATATTCTGTAAATTTTAAGCAGGTTTAGAGTGTACCCTATGCGGATGGTTGTATACGTAGCGGTGTACGGATATGCAGTGTATAGGTGGTGGATGTTCGTGACGAAATGAAGCCATTTTGTTCCATCTTTCTGTATGTTCTGTGTTGATTAGCATATTATGTTAGCGGTGTTCCTTTAAATAAAAATTATTTTGAATTCTGAATGATATGTCAGACCTACTAAAACCAAAAGAAAAAAAGAGATCCACCATTCCATATTGGCTGTTAAAGATAATACAAAATTGTAAAATGTAGATATATTGGTCAACTTTTACTGAAAAATGTGAGGCAAGAATTAATTAACGGTAAACTATGATACATTTAAGTTTTGTTTGTCAGAAATACTTTTAGCCAGATAAAAAAATAAAATTCACTGACGCAAGAGAATAGATATACATTTATTTTTGTTAATACTCGTCATGTATTATGAATTTGAATTCCAATATTGGCATAATAAAATAGCACCAATACTAGCGTGTAAATATTTCATGCTTTTTTACTTTGTCACAAAATATTTCGTTAATTAAACGGTAATACAAGAACAATACGTTTTCGATAATTTTAATGTTGATTTATTTTTTTTTTAAAAGGAGAACTTTTATATATTCCAATTTTTCCCTCTACAAAATCATAGACGACGCATCCCAGTAGTTTTGGATGTCAAGATGTCATTCTATTATTCAAATTTAAAGTGGTATAGATAACACCACCAGAATATAGTTAATGTTATATTTGCATCGGATTCAGAATAAGCATTTGATCTTTGCATCTTCAATCTTTCCATTTTTAAATTTGGATGCTACCCGAACAAATCCGCTCATAGAAACCACATACATCTTGAAAAATATATTCTAAAAATACTATATTGGAAAGCCAAATTGTTCAAGACATAAGACATGCAGGTCTAAGAGTTAGAGAGAAATACCACACCAAAATAAAACAGCAACCAATATTTTATTCTCCCTCACCACTCCAAAGCCATATGCCTATAAGATTAAGTTTTTCTCCACCATAAACTAAGTCCCCTGCTGATATTCCATTCAGGAGAAGTTTAGCCATAAACTCAACTCATCGCCGTGATACATTATGTTGGAACTACACTAGGAATGACCAGTACACTGTTAAATCTGGATATTGGGTAGCTCAAAACTTATTAAAGACTGAAGAAGAAAAGGAAGTGCTGGAGCCAAGTATCACTAAGCTTCAAGACTTTGCTTAGAAGATAAAAGCGCCTCAAAATATATGTCATCTTATATGGCAATTGATGATATGTCATGTGGCAGTAACGAAGAATTTAGTACGGCGTAATATGAGGTGCGATAAGTATTGTCCACGATGTGGAGAACCAGAAGAATCCGTCACTCATGACATATTCGAATGTTCGCTAGCTTTACAAGCTTGGTCCCTATCAACGACTCCAACAAGTCCAAATATCTTCCTGGTGCCGAGTATTTACGCTATCTCTTTTGCAGAAAAACAACATTGTCAAACCAGAACTAGACATAGATCTTTATCCCTGGATAATCTGGCATTTTTAAAAGGCCTGGAAAACAAACTCTTTAGAGCATTTCCAATGGTGCATCAAAATGAGGGAAAACATCAAAAAATGCGGGAAATCCATCTCCAATAATACTTCATTTTGAGGGAAAAAATGAGGATATGAATATTATTCCCTCAAATTTGAGGGAACACTATTCACAACCTCATTTTGATGTCAAGCTTTTTTATTTACATAATAGTCCTTTAGTTTTGACAATCTTTATTTTATGCATAAACAAAACATTAACATTAAACATAATTTTTATAACTTTATATCCAATATGTATATACTGATTAAACTTTTTAAAATATAATTACTAATAATTAGTTATTAAAATATAACTTTATAAATTGTAATATATAATTAAAAGAAAAATAAAATAGAAAACAATACCATCGAGATACATAACTAATACAAAGTGGAAAAAATATAATAATAGTACTGTTTAAGTAAAATTCTACTATTACTTTGTATGTTGTTATGTAACTTTATTAATGTAATAAATATTTATTTTTTTATAAGTTAAAGTTTGGTTAAATTGTAGAATTTAAAAATAAATGAGTATTGTCTAAAATTTTATAAATTAAAAGGTGTTATTTGCAATAAATAAAAAGTTGAAAAATGAATATAATAAGAATTGAGGGAGAAAATGAGGGGAACCATTGGAGCAAATCACAACCTCATTTTGAGTTTACATCATTTTGAGGGAAAAAATGAGGGAAACCATTGGAGATGGTCTTAGGGGATAGAAAGAGATCCATTGGAGTTAGTTTGTTATGCAGATAGTGAATGTCAAGTCTGATTTAATGCAAAGGAGATGGTGCCACCGATGCTACAAAATTACAGTATTGAGGAACCTCAACTCTTAAGCTTGGATAATATATGCATGATATATGGGTCATGGACGTCCACATCACAGTTCAGTGGATATGTATGGGTGGGTTTGGATAGACAGTTTTGGGATGGTTCAATTTATGGGGACAAAAAAATTACATTCGACGCGAATCGGCCTTGCATTCAGAAGTAGAAGCACTACGATGGGCAATAGAGAATATGCTTCAAAATTCAACATGCCAGAGCTTCGAGGCAGATTGTAAGGAGCTGATGCCATGATAAAGAAGCCTCATGTTTGTCCAAGATTTGCAACAGAATTGGAGAGGATAGAGACACTGTGATGATGACACCTCAAGTTATCATCACACTGCATATATGCTTTCCGGACTTCAAGATCACTCATGATCCACGAGCGCAAAATCAGATTTCTGACCTTTTAACAAGGATTGTGAGGTCTTTCCATAGAGATCTTTGTTTTATTGGTTGTTCTATTCTAGTATGGTTACCCAGACCACCTTAAGTTTTAGTGATAAAATGGCGTTTGTTGTCAATAAAATAAAATAATAAGTCCCCTAGTTTCCATCTTCAGCTAAATGTTGCGGATTTTCGACACCATCTTCCTCTGCTTGAGTGCATACAAAGTTAAAAACTTCATAGATATTAAATGATATGAACTAGACAGAATATTAACCTGGATTCATCATTTGAGAAATCTGTGTCGCCACGGTGGTCAGGGTTTGCATAACTACTCCAATTTGTTGAATTGCATTTGTAGCTTCTTCAAGTGCGATTTGAGCTTCCTTAGTATCAATCGGTTCCCTTGGAGCAGTAATTGTACCAAGGTGGATGATCTGAAACTTTTCAGATGCACGTGGAAAGCCTTGTGGTGATACATAGTGTCGTTCTGAAGGACCTGACACTTTAGGAGACTCAGATTGATTGAGACAATTTGTGCTTGGCGATGGTCTAGACTTTGATGATGTCATTCATGTAGACCTGAATTTCCCTTCTTCTTGGCCCTTTTTTAGAGCTTCTTCTGCAGCTTCTCTTGCAGCTTCTTGTCTTTTCCTTCTTATTGGTGATGTACTCTTTTCCAAGAAGAGCGTCCTTTTTGTATTGGATGGTTGGTACACGTTTCTCCTTAGGCTTCCTCTTTAGCTGATGCTGGCTCTGAAGAAGCCGATAGATAATGCAGGGAATATCAGCCACCTTGTATCCTCTTTCATCTTTCCTTTTGAAGTACTACAAGATTCATAACTTGGGAGTAGATCATCTCTCCCCACATTCACTCGCACTCCATTAAACATCTTGTAGATGAGTCGAGCTCCTTCAACTAAGGTGTGATTCTTATGGGAGGACAAAGCCAGTTGCATGCAGCTGTGGTGATCAACTCAGCCTAGCACGGAGAGAGAGGTTTGGTCATGAGGCCCTTCATGCTCAGAAGTCCTTCAAGCAGAAAATCATCCAACTCGTCACTGGAGATTGCATCAATGTCTCTCAGCTTCTACCTCATCATCTGTCACTGCATCGAGGTTGAAATACTTATTAAATCACCATTGTAGAGAACTCAAACTTCAGACCCTTAATTGAGACATACACCTTATCATGGGAGGCTTTTGTCGTTCACTTGGCAACTCTGCATAAAATTCCTTGACAACTTCTGAAATGTATCTTACTTAACCCCTTGTCAGTGTTTTCAAGATGCCCCTTCATGAGTAAGAGGGGAGGAGGAGGAGGACATAAAAAGTAAGTAGATTTAGTTGATAAATTAGTGGCTCAAGAAGAGGATTTGTAGAAGCAATTGGAGATATATTAATGATGATTTATGTCACGAGATAAGGTTAATGGTTTACTAATCGGCTGATTTTGACATTTTGGCACAATATTTATAGCCCATTTAAATAAAAAAAGCAAAAAAAAACTACTAATCCCGTGACAGTCTTTTCAAGATGCCCCTTCATGAGCAGATATGCCTTTAGAGGAGGAAGAGGAGAGCTTTGATTGTTACGGAACCATCATTTACATCCTTACTGAAGCTTTTTTAGGTTGTTAGCAAAGCTTTTTTACAGCTCTTTCCCATTTAGCTTTTCCTTTGTCACAGCAGTAAGCTTCCTCTCATCACTACTGTTTAGGCTTCTTTAAGTTTAAAATTTTGTTAATTTTAAATTGGTTCATTCTAGGGTTTAGTCATATTGTTGTTTTGTTCTTGTGTTTGCTTTGTTGATGTCTAGAGTTGATAAAGGTTGATGTCTTTAGTTATTGAAATTTTACAGTTTCGTAGTGTTTGATCTTTTTGACATAATTTTGTATTAAAAATAAATAAAAAATAAACGGAAAAAAAATGTGATTACTTTTTAGGTGGGAATATCATCTCAGCATTTGATTCCACATACAACAGTCTCTTGAACTTATCCACATAAAAGTGTTTAAAGACGAAAACATAAATTTTAGTGTAGTTTGATGAGTATATCAACAGATTTAAGAAAGTAGTGAAAGTTTCACCTGAGTATCCAAACCTATATGTATAAGCAAGCAGAATTCTAAGCATCTTCATTTAGATAATGTAGGAAATATTTGATGTGTATCAATAGAAAGACAAAAGAGAATCAAGAAAGAAAACAAATACGACTTCATACCTCACTCAAGAAAATGGACATCATAAGTTTTCAAAATATAGTGACTATAATCAACGAATGTAGAATTTGAGATTAAATGCCATCTTTTATAACAACAAGCTAAGTACACTCCAAGAAAACACGTATTTACCGACTACAATATGAGTCGGTAATCAGCCGCTAAATGGACATATGCGACTGATTTACGATGATTAGAGTCATCGGAATACACCTCGTCACTAAATAATTCAGTCATAAAACAGTCGGTATTTAGCGACTGTTTTGCTACTACTTGGGGCATCGTGACTTAGTCGCTAATCAGTAGGAAATTTAGCGACTGATGTATGACTCAGTTAGTGACTATAATACGACGGATTACTCTGTTTCAACGACTCAATTTGACGACTGAGATTGACAACTGAATTTCATGATTGAATTTTACGACTGATATAACGAAGCAAGTAATGACTACAGTGGCGACTAATTACATTAGTAGGAAAATTGTCAGTATATATCTGCTAACGAACTACGACTGATTAGTTACTCACTTGCTCAAATTGTACAACTAATTAGTGATTTTTTCGTGACTGATTTGCGACTATCTTACCACTATATTGTGACTGTTATGTACATGATTTTGGTGTATGATTTTTCAATTTATTGTGCTGTTGGATTTGTTACTTAAATCTGCTAATAATAATAATTGATATCAATAAAACTACTAAAAAAGATTTTTAAATCAGAAAAGTTTCTAGTATAAACATCCAAAAGAACTCCAATACTTTAGGAGTTTTCAAGTTTCATACATCCAAAAGAACTTCAACACAGTTATCATGTTTCAAACATCCAAAACAAAGTTTAAGTGCATAATAAAAATACATAAGGGAAATGCAAGACCTAGACATGAGGGGAATCAGGTGAAGCTGTTTCTTTGGAGATGAAGTCCAAGAATCTCTGGTCTGTGGAGGACAAGTACTTCCGAAAGAGTGACAACTCATCGATCTTAGCCTGCTGAGCAGCTGCAACTCTAGAATGCTTGATATCATTCAAATTACCCTAAGGAGTGATTTGTACTCTCTCAAATAAGAGATCTAGGTGTAGCACTTAGGGATCAAATTTTCATGGAGCTAAGACACACAAAAGATCGAGTAGTTATGTGGTTAAGCTAGGAAAATATGTGTAAAGTTAATAGCAGTGGTGAACAAGGTATTTGCTTGGTTGGTTGATTGAGGTTTTTAAACAGATACGAAAGGTGTTAGACTTAGGGTTTCTATTCTGAAAATCAGGATTATAGAGGTGTAGTGACTAAGTGTATGTTGGATATTCTAGAACTCAAACTAACGAATAGTCGATCAACTTCCGTATATTTTGAGACTATCTATTGTCTAGATCTAAGACCTCAGTTATCTCTTGTTGGTCTTGAGAAACTGTCAATCGATACCAATTATGGATTGTCGATCGATACACTTTTCAGCCCGTCGATCGATGCAACTACTGAATTGTTGATCGACGTACCTTCTAGGAAGCTTTACGTACGGGTTTGACTTGTTCACTAGGCTAAACTAAATCATCTTCCTCTTGTTTCTAGCATTCCTAGCACAATGTAAACTAATTAAGACAAAGGACCAAGCTTCCGCTTGCTCCCTAATGTCTATAGGCAATGTCCTAGTTAGCTATTCTAAAACACATGCATTAAGAACAGTTTAATTGATGGATATCCTAACACTTAGCAATTCTATATTTTGGGTTAATCTCTCATGAATATCTAAACCCTTAATCTAACAAAGAGAACTACTCAGATATGGCTAAGCAATTCATAATAAGATAGTAATAAAATTGCATAGAATAGATAGGAGTATAAAAATTTGGAGTTCCAATACAAATCTCTGAAGGAGTCTTGGATCTTCTCTCCAAACCTAAAACTATAAGTATTTTACTTTCTAAGAAAGTATGAAAGCGTGTTTTACCTAGAACAATGGCAGAACACATAAGTATTAGGTTAAAACTCGCCAGGGGCAATTTGATAATTCTTGTGGGACTTGGGCTTTAAGTCGGCTGGAACCACGTCTGGTCTTTGCGCGCTTCGCCGTCGATCGACGACACAAGATGTGTGTCGATCAATTATCATCTTCAAACGTCGACCGCTGGACTGGTTCGATGGTCAGCTACGGGTCTTTCTCATTTTATTTCTAAAATGCACCATAATCACCACTTTCCTCCAAATCACTCCAAAACCTAAGAACATACTATACCATGGCTAAAAATGGATAAAAGTTATGGTATATCAACTCTCCCAGACTTACTCATTTGCTTGTCCTCAAGCAAAACAACGAGCAATCTCTCTGAAAGAGGTTTAAAATCATCAGAGACTCACACAATTTAAGAACTCACTATCATCACCTCAACAATATTGCAAACCACATCAAATCAATCCTAACTTTTAAAAATACTTTATATGTTATGTCCTAGTTTAGCAACCAATTCCATTCATCCAGCAACTTAACTAATTATGTCTGACTAAACCTCTCCTGACCTCACTTCTTACATAAAATAAAAGTGTAAGCTTTACCTTGGGAGTATCGATCAAAAGACACATGAACTCTTACCCCAGCAGGTATCTGAGTATACATGCAGTCTCATTTTGGTTTCTTTCTTCCCTCTTTTCTCTCTTCTCTGAATTATTTTATCTCAATTCCAATGAAAAATGATGCTGCTACAGTCGATCTTATTCATCTTCTTTTTTATTTGTTTTCAAGAAACTCTCTTGCTTTTTGACAAAGTGTTGGTGAATAGTAGGGTCATCGGTAATGTCCCTACCCCTCGCTTCCAACGATGTGTGATCATTCCTTTGATTAGAATAGTTGGGTCATAGGTAATGTACCTACCCTTCTGCATCTCAAGAAATCATCTCAATCTTTTCTTTTCTTATATAGGATGCCGAAGAGAGGAGAGAAGGAAATCAAAATCACCAAGACTTTTACCTTTCAAACCTGAAGGAGGAATCCGATCCACTGTATACCAATCCCCAAGACAAACAAGTTTAGCTCAATTAGGTTGGATGTCAGCCTTGGTTCCTTCAGACAATCTCAACAAGTGTGACTAGTTGGTAGGATGATCTACTTTAGCATCTATAGTATATTCTGCAGTCAATAAATCTAAGAATGTGGCTAAAAAATGTTTAAATAAGTGAGGAAAATTGAAAAAGTTCATTGTCCCCTTCTTGAATCTATTAAAAACATTTTTGAAAACTTTATATAAAGCTCATAGATAAACTAATATCAGTAAACCTCTCCCCAGACTTAAATAACATTGTCCCCAGTGTTTATTCGGTCGAAGTTTTGGAGAAAACATAAATCAGAAGTAGTCAATGTAACAAAGAAAACGATATACTTGATCGCTGATGTCGATGTCGATCGACACAGTGTAGTGTTTATCAATCGTTTCTGGTGATGAGCTGTCGATCGATGTCGACCTGGTCTCATCAGTCGATCGCTGAGCAATCATCTCCTTGGTTCTCTTTTTGGTTTTTTTAGACCTTCAATAAATTTAATGCAAAAGTAAATAACAATTATGAAATAAAACTAAGTAAAATTACCTAATAGTGGATTACCTCCCACTCATCGCTTTGTTTTAGTAATTTAGCTTGACTTTGGAAATAGGTTGGCTAGTAAGGAGGTGGATGACGACTTGTTGGGAAACAAGTATCTACATCTTCCTTGCTCATCTGGAACAATGTACCAATGAAGCTTCTTATGGCCTCATCTCTTCTGGTCCACTAATTTTTCCGTATCTCCTTTTCTTATAGCCAATATTAAACTTAGGGTTTCTATTCAGACAATCATGCTTATAAAGATATCATAACTAAGTGTATGTTGGATATTCTAGACCTCAAACTAAAGAATAGTCGATCAACTTCCGTATTTTTAGACTATCTATTGTCTAGATCTAAGACCTCAGCTGTCGCTTGTTGGTCGTGTGAAAGTGTCGATCGATACCGATTATGGATTTTCGATCGATACACCTTTCAGCCCGTCGATCGATGCAACTACTGAGTTGTCGATCGATGTTCCTACTAGCAAGCTTTACCGTGTGGGTTTGACTTTTTCACTAGGTTAAACTAAATCAGTTGTCTCTTGTTTCTAGCAATCTTAGCACAATGTAAACTAGATCAGACAAAGGACCATGCTTCCGCTTGCGCCCATTTATCTATAGACAAAGTCCTATTTAGCTACTCTAGAACACACGCATTAAAGAACAATTCAATTGATTGATATCTTAACAACTTAGAAATTCTATATTTTGGGCTAATCCCTCATGAATATCTGAATCCTAAATATAACAGAGAGAACTACTCGGACATAGCTAAGCAATTCATAACAAGATAGTAATAAAAATGTATACGATAGATAGGAGTAGAAAAACTTGGAGTTTCGATACAAATCTCTGAAGGAGTCTTGGATCTTCTCTCCAAACCTAAAACTATAAGTATTTTGCTGTGTAAGAAAGTATGAAAGCATGTGTTGCCTAGAACAGTGGCAAGCACAAAAGTATTAGGTTAAAAGCGTGTGAGACTTGGGCTTTAAGTCGGCTGGAACCAAGGCAGGTCTTTGCGCGCTTCGACGTCGATTAACGACACAAGGTGTGTGTCGATTGATTATCATCTTCAAACGTCGACCGCTGGACTGGTTCGATGGTCAGCTACGGGCCTTTCTCATTTTATCTCCAAAATGCTCCAAAATCACAAGTTCCCTCCAAATCACTCCAAAACCTGAAAACATACTAAAAGACTCCAAAATAACTATAATGTATCTAAAAACACCTATATACCATGGCTAAAAGTGGGTAAATCCATGGTATATTAACGCTCTTCCTCAGCCTTTGCCGCAGCAGCAGCAACCTGGGCACGCTCTTCCTCAGCCTTAGCAAGAAGATCAGCTTGTTCTTTAATTTGGCGTTGAGCTTCTTAAAGATGCTTTTGAAACTGTATGAAAGAGGACAAGATTCTTGGGTCATTTGGCATTTCCTTAAGTCTGTCTTCAATCTTCCAAGGCCATAAATTTGCCCTTTGTCATTGGTGAAAGTGGCCTATAAAATGAAAATGAATAGTGAGCCTATATCAATAACAAGCAAAATCAACCGAAAACATAAGACATAAACTTTGACTGTAAGAACCCAACCTGAATAAACAGATCATAATCACCCAACCTGAATAAACAGATCATTATCCTCTTCTACTGCTAGTGATGGATGCTGCCCGTCCGAGGTTTCTGTGTGATCAGTCTCAAGGCTGGCCAACTTTGCTTCTTTTTTCTTCTTGTAAGCCTCAGCAACTTTTTCAGCTTTGAAATTGCTAAAGGTTCCGTCTGATTTTGTATGAGCTCTGATGAATACTTCACCAATGCTCACTGGTCTTCCCAATTCAACAACCTTAAGTGATATGGAAGAAAAAATCAGTATAAAATGTCAAAAAACCAAACATACTAATCACATTGAATCACTACGCAGTAGGGACTCACCATCTCTTGTTCGATCAACATATAAGACTTCTGGCCACAGTTATGCTTGTGAGCACCAAGACCTTGACGATCAGATATTCTAGCTGCTGATGATGTCGCACTCTTTGCAACCGCTGCGTCAGTGTTCCAATAGTCTGTCATTTTTTTCCGGAGTGTGTCGTGTATCCAAGTAGATTGCTCCCGAGAAGTTCTTTCTGAGCTAACTATGTCTTTCATACGTTTTTGACAAGTGGCCTCGAAATGTTCTTGAACAACACCAGTCAATGATGGATGCCATGTGTAATTTTTCTACAAAAGAACATAGAAGATACCAGTTAGCCATCAAAAACCAAAGAATTAAGAAAAAAAACAGAGTCTAACAAGCTTGATTATAGCTAGTTATAACAAAGAAAATGATTGAAGTTATAACAATTAAAATGACTGAAGTTATAGAAATAATAAGTATAACAACTCAAAGACAGAAAAGTTTACAGCGAATTCCAAAAAGTAACGCTCTTGTCTGTGTCTAGGAACACGAAACCAGCTGTAGTAAGTCTTATTAAACTTGTTCTTTAAAATCTTGGTAATCTTCCGGGTCAACCTCGACTTAACATAACCAAACCTACAAACATATAAATACGGTCAATAAACTTCCAGAAACTGAGGACAAACCTATAAAATAAAATTTTAAATTGAAAAGAATGCGTTTACACAGAGTTGATTATAACAGGTTTAATGAAATCTTTTTTTAGCAAAACACAAGAAGACAAGGTTAGATTTCTACAGTTTTTATCAACAAATCAACATATTTGACAGATTGTAGCTAGATTTCTACAATTTTCAGTACCCTGAATCATCCACAATTGCAGCTAAACATAAAAGACAATTGTAGCAAAGGGATACAACGACTGATTTTGCGACTGATTTATTTAGTCGTAAAAAGTTGGTACACCTAACTGACAACGACATTCACGTGTTTTACACCGGTTTTTAACGACTGAAATGTGACTGTTTAACCCAAAATATTTCAAATTGGCGACCGATGGCCAATCGATATTTATCGACTTCATATTAGTCGCAAATCAGTCGCGAATTTACGAATACGTTGCTACTATTTTGTTCAGTCGGTATTTAGCGACGGATTACCGGCCGTTTTATTTTGGTCGCTCGTTGGTCGTTACACAATCAGTAATCAGCCGGTAAATTTAGCGACTACATAGGCAGTCGGTAAAATCGGTCGGAAAATACATGTTTTCTAGTAGTGGTAGGAATCCAAATGGTTTTTTGAAATCATTTTAAAGCGTTGATTGCAAAATAT
This sequence comes from Brassica napus, assembly GCF_020379485.1. NCBI lineage: Eukaryota > Viridiplantae > Streptophyta > Magnoliopsida > Brassicales > Brassicaceae > Brassica > Brassica napus. The sequence goes on from NC_063438.1 coordinate 17,284,418, forward strand.
TTGTCAATGGATGGATTAATGGTGAGATCTCATCAACTTTTACTAAAGCGATTAATTAATTTCACGAATGATGTGTACCTGCAAAATAGACTCAAAACCAAAAGTCAAAAAGAGCCACAAGCTTCATTTCAAAAAGACAAATTCACAATCAGACATAAATCAGCAAAACACATGATAGAGATTCGAGCAGAAAACTTAAGCGAGAATGTATTTTTTATTGAGAGGAAGAAAGCTTCGGTCGAAGCCTAGTAGATTCGACTTAAGTTGCGCGATTTGATCTTTGATTTCAGCTCTCGTATTGCCTGATGCGCTCAAACCCTCATATGTGCAGTACGACAGCTCCGCCAACCATCGCTTCGAAACATCCATCTCCTTGACGGTTCTATTGCTTCATCCACCACCAATACAACCGATACTCTCTCATCCGTCTCCGGACTCCACTCATCTTTCACATCCCTGAATCTGGCTATGAAATTTGCCCGTTAAGGTGATGGTGGTAATAATGAACTCGTAGTGGCGTTAGCAAAGCTATTACTGAAAGCAACTTTCCATCCAGCGTTTGGATACTCAGTGACTGCCATTACAATCTCTTCCTGCAAAAAGTACATGCAAATTAGGAATCGAAAAGCAATGTTTTCAAATGGGTTTAAATTAATAAGATAATCGGATTATGTTTATATAAGGTGATCAATAGAGGGAGTTGGAACAGTTAAGTTGCTTAGGATGGAAAAATTAAATAAGAATTTTAATGGAAAAAGTGATTGGAGGCGACGCTAATATTAGTAAAGAAACAGAAAGACAGAAAATATCACATGTTCTCCGATGAGAACGAAAAAAGAGAACTTGATGAATCAATTTTTTTCAGCATTTCTTTTAATTAAAGCTTAAAACATGAGAATGCGTACAAATGAGTATTTAAACGCGTGTGAAGATAATAACACGTGGATATAATTCAACACAGGCTACGTATCAAAGATAAGGCATGCATATCAGAATTGGTTTGGCTTCACCGGCGTTTAGCTTTCTGACCATAATCTCTGATGATATCTTTAACTGCTCTGCATCACCTCGTCCCTATTTGATTTGTACGTACCCGCTACAATACTCTTTCGCCTCTCTCTGTCGCAAAATGTTTGGAATCTTGCTTCTCCAGATAATGACACAAAGATTGCTCAATCCATCTGAAAGTCTTCTGAATAAATTTCTAAACGACTGAGATTAATCCATCTTCAACTTCATCCTTTATAAACAAGAAAGCTTTACCTTGTCGATTTTCCAACAAAAATTAAGCGGCTCAAAACTAATTTCGGAGGAAAAGAGTCAGAGCATATCCTTTGAATTAGATAAACCAACAAAAAGCTGATCGAGATTTTGATTGAAGCAAGCAAAAAATAGAACATAGGACAAAATAGATCCAGTTCTCACAGGTGACCGCGTCGGAAGTATATAATTCGCTAGACAAAAGTATTCCCAATGATATCACCAAATTACCTAAGGAGTGGCTTTACTCTCTCAAATAAAAAGTTCAACTCTAATACTTAGGAATCGAATCGACAGAGACTCTAGAATTACACAATAGATTTTATAGTTTTCAAAGTAAAGCTAGATGGAAATGTTGTAAACAGTAAATAAAGTGAAAGTTTAGTAAACAAAGTAGTTGTTGGGATGGTTGATTGAGGTTGTGAACAAATGAGGAAAAATAGCTAGACTCAAGTAAATTCTCAGGTATGATAACTATGATATCTTATGGTTTATTAGGGATTTATGAATATTAGTTGTTCTCGAACTCAAAACTTAAGTTATTATATATCAACTTCCGTTTGTTTAGATTATATAATGTTTAGAACTAAGATTTCAACTTTCGTTTGTTAATCTTTAGAAAGTGTCGATCTATACACCTTTCAAAATGCGGATCGATACACCGAAAGGTGTATCGATCGATATTTCTTCTAGCAAGCTTTTGTGAATGGGTTACGTGTTCTCTAATTGCCTAGACCAACTTTTGTGTGTGCCTAGTTAATTAGATCATACTAGTTTGGTTTCAGGTAACAGACCAAGCTTCCGTTTGCGCCAATAAATTATAAGATCTAAGTTTAGGGTGATCAAGCCTAGACTTAGCAATAAGAATAACTAGATCAAGAACTATTTTAATTCCCTAACAATAATTCATTTCAGCAATATATAGATCAACCTTTGAAGAAACTTAAATCTAACAATAAGACTACTCAGAAATATTCATAAGAAACATTATGATGGTCTGAATAATATTGCAATATAATAAAATGAAAATCAAACAAAGTAGAGAAAAAAACAAAGGAGTTCAAGATTTTCTCTCGTATGATATTCAGATCTCTCTCTCTCCAATCCTAAGCTCTCTCTCAACAAGTGTAAAGAAGTCTGCATCCTCTAATAGTCTCTCTCCAAAAGTTTGTGTGTCTTGATCTAATAGAAAAACCCCATGTTCGAAATTGCGCTAGGCGCGAGTCGGGCGGCGACGTCGGGCCTAGCGAGTTTTCAAAAAAGCGGTAATTAATCGGAGATTAATCGGGGAGTAATTTTTAATAATTAATATATATTAATTCATAAATTTATAACATAAAGCTTATATATTATAATTTATAACATAAAACTTATACTCCAAAATATATTGAAATTTCTTCTAATACACATCGAGTTCGAAAAACAAAAGCTAATTTCTATACACGGGATACACCAAAAAGATATTGTCTTGATCTTAAGAATATACAAAAAGTTAGTTCTAATCTTCAAAGATCAAGTTATCACCGTGTAGTAGAAAGATGTGTTAGAATATCTTGTACGTTACACCTGCAAAGAAAAATAAAACAATGTCAGCTTGACTTTGAAAGCAAAAACAACAAAGACAAAAACATGACTTGAGAACAAAACATCACTCTCCTCACGTATCTCTTTTGACAAAAATAGAAAATCAGACATCGAGAGAAAGAGTAAACCAAAACAGAGACAATATGCAATGAAAAAGACAATAAACTGACCTTACGAAGCAACTTGTGCCTCCGGAAACAGTAAAATGTCTTGGAAGACATCAGGTTCAAACTCCATGTCAACAATATCTTCTTCTTCTTCAGATTCAAAGTCATCATCATATAAATCTCTTACCCTTGGAGCTTGGATTCCAATCAGAAAATTAACATCACTATCTGGTTCTTCCACACGTTCCACAAGCCAATCTTCAACAGTATCTTCATTGCCATCATCAAATATCACATCCGCGTTTTTCTCTCTGATTTTTTTCTGCTTGTTAAGTAGCCTTGCATTGAAATGAACATACACTAGACTGTTCAAGCGATTGACACCTAGTCTATTTCTTCTCTTTGTGTGGATCTACAATAAAAAAAAATTAGTAAGTGTAAGCAATATGAGATTCAAAAAACAGAAGCTAGATGACTATAGACTAACCCCTTCAAAGCTACTCCAATTTCTCTCACATCCTGAAGAACTAGATGTCAAAGCAAGTATCCTTGTTGCCAACCTTTGTAGAGTAGGTGCACCACATCCATACGTTGCCCACCAATTCCCTAAGAGAAAGCAAGTGAAAACCATTAAATAAAATAAAAATGATCAAATAAAAACAAGTGAAATGAGAAAACAAACCTCGATCAAATTTGTCATCTTTTGTTTCACATCCTTTTAGTGCCAAGGCTCTACCAAAAGAACCACTTTTGTTCTTATATAGACTAACTTCTTGATTCACACATAAATCTTGCTTTACAAAGTCTCCATGATAGAAAGTCTCAACACAAGTAAGGAATCCTTCCATGACCTCCACGTCAAGTTGGATATTCGGTTCTTTATAAAAATAAAACGGATTGAGGAAGTAGGCAGCCATATGCAATGGAGTATCCAATCTACCTTTCATTTTCTCATCAATGATGCGAAAAACAGGGAGGTAATTCTTCTCCAAGTGATCAAAAGCTTCCTTGATAGATTTCTTAGCTTCTAAGATCTCACCAAAAATAAACCCAAGAGATGGAACCTTTTCCCCATCCGCCAACCTTAGAACTTTCACAAGAGGGCTGAAGACCTTCAGAATAACCATCACACTATTCCAGAATGAGTAAGACATCACAATATCACTCGCATTTTTACCTTTCACACACTTTGAATGCTTGCAATCATGCCACTCGTCACTTCCAAACATATTCTTCAACTGTGCCTTCTTCTCGTACAAACTATGCAGTGTCAAGAAGCAAGTCGCAAACCTTGTTGCACCTGGCCGCACAATGTCTCTCTTTGCATATGCTCTCATCATAGATAAGGTCTTATGATGCGCATATATAAAGATGGTGACAGCCTTCGCTTGATCTATTATTCTAGCAAAACCAGACAACTTCGAAATCCCTTCAAGCATCAAGTCAACTGTGTGGGCAGCACAACCAGTCCAGAATATTCTCGGTCTCTTCTGCTTAAGCATCTTTGCGGCAGCAACGTTGTTGGTCGCATTATCAGTAACAACTTGCACAATCTTATCAGCTCCTATATCTTCAATGCATTGATCAATATAGTTAAAGATAAACTCACCAGTGTGAGAATCTTTCGATGTATCCTTTGATGATAGAAAGCATGTACCACCTCTTGAGTTAACACACAGATTCATTATGCTTCTTCTTTTCATGTCACTCCATGCATCAGTCATCAATGATCAGCCTTCCCTTTCCCATTCTTCTTCTAAGATCTTCAATTTTTCCTTTGTCCTCTGTTGTTCTTCAATTAGCAATGGCTCTCTAAGCTGATACTGACTTGGAGGCACCCAACCAGGCCCAAACTGTCCTAATGCTTCACAAAATAGTCTGAAACTATCATTGTCAATGGCATTGAAAGGGATACTTGTGTGGTAAAGCCATCTAGAACAGTATTGGCGAACAACATGTCTTTTCTCTTTAGAAATGGCATCGTGGATACTCTGTTGTCGTGTCTGTGCCGCCAAAGAAGCTTCAGGGTTAATGCTGCTCACATATTGATCAATAGGACCTTGGGAGTGATGAGTTTTAAGTGCTCCAAGCTCTCTTTCCAGTTCTTCAGTACCACTGTCTTTACTTATGTTCACCTCTGCCCGCAAAGCTTCCTCATGTTTTCGCTTCAGATTCTTCTTGTTTTTTCCTTCAAGAACCGCCTTCTTACACTTCTCTTGATCTTCTTTACTTGATACAGGACAAGCTGACACATTTCCTTTCAGATGAGCAATGTGTTCTTTCATTCTAAACACACCACCAGAAAACTCTTTTCCACACAATTTACATTTGACTTTGTCTAGACTTCTTGCATCACACAAGACTCCATACTCCCATCCTACATCATTTGAGTTACGCTTAAGAGGTGGAGGTGTATCTGTTGGTGGATTATCCATTGATTCCTGAGTGACACAATGAAACAAACAATGAGTAAACATGAACGTACGAACGTACGAACACTTAAGCTCGAGTCGTGACACAACAAGAACCCAAAAAATAATTGAAATCAAGTAAAAATAAAAAAACAGAGAAAGAAATCAAGTGAAAAGAGATATCCAATACCTGATTTGGTCTTAGATTTAAACACTCGATTTGCTCTTAGATTGAATTTGAGAGCTCGTGATATTAGGATTTTCTTCGACAAATAAATTCTCAAACTCAACTCAGTAATTAAAAAAATCAGGACACTGATAAATGGCACAATTATACAGAAATAGAAAAAAACGTTTGGGCTTTGTGTTGTTATTATTACAGAAAATAGATATAAAAAACGTTTGGCCCAATTAGATCTACTCGGATCGAACGTATAACACGGCGATTTTTCGTATTAAGCGGTCAAACGCGGGAATAAATCGTTGACCGCCTAGACCAGCCGAATTGGGTGTTTTCTCTACGGCAAGGTGACGCCTAGCGAGTACTCGGCCGAGTAATCGGCAACTCGGCCGCGTTTTCGAACACGGGAAAAACCTAATAAATAGTCTAACAGATGGTCAAAGACTTGCGGTGAAATATCTAGAAACTTCTGGGTAAAACTTATAATTTCTCAAAATCATCAATAAACTGATATCAAGATGTCGATCGACGCTTCATGTCTTCCGTCGATCAATGTTTGTTGCAATAGTCAATTCTGACTTCATATTTTCAGCAGAGCTTTCCTCAAAGTTTTATAATGATCCAAAAGCTCCAAATATGTACAATGAGTACATGAACCTACAAAGACTCAACAAAGACTCCAAATGCATATAAAAGACTCTAAAAACATATATAAATTCATATGTGGTTACTGGAGGCCCTAGTTGGCTCTCACATACCATTCTCTCCGAAGCACAAGCTATGTGACTTAGCTATAAGTGCGGCTGCTAGGGGATACTTGCGTCTCAAGAAATCACTAATGTGGTTGAGCTTTTTCCTGTTTTTTCATCTTGCTGTTTTAGTACCTATTGGTACCTAGTTGTTCCTTGTTTTCTTGCTTATGTACTCCTATACGTTGCCATTCGTTGGCTCTGTTATTGAATTTCTTCAGTGTTAAAAAAAAACATATATAAATTAAAGGTAAAATCCATGTCATATCAAACATATATAATTATGTGTATATCATTTGTCACATAAAAGCTGACTTACCCAACTAATGTCTGGTTAACCAAATTTTTTTTCAGTAACAGCTTTGCTAACGCCATTGTGAGCCTTTAAGTTACTCTTTGTTTGGGTCTGAAAAAAATACAATTGAAATTGAAAAGATCGAAATAACCCTTTTTCCATATTAATCATATCAGCTTTGATGAGATGGTGCCGATATCTCTCCATGCGCGCCAAATAGTACCACAAGGTATCTTGGGTTGCCATTTGGTTGTTCACAAAAGCTATCTATCAAAAGTTCTCTGTAGTATTAGACACATTGGAGTCTTGCTTGTGAATACTTAAAAATCCAACAATGGAGTCATTCCAGCGTAATCCATGCAGGTTACGAGAAATTCAAATAATTGGCGCTTTTAGTGAATGTATTAACGCACTTGACGGAGCATGTGTCGTAGTAAATGTTGGAAGTTGTTATACAGTTGATATTTGGGATAGACATGAACAAACAAGCTTAAGCTTTAAACACAATAAACATATGGGACACGAACATGATATATTTAAATATGGATTGGTTAGGCACACATGGGGTGTCTAGTCTACACATGATTCGTTGGTGTTGCAATAAGCGATCGATGAAGATTATGGTGTATTATATTAGAGACGAACAACAAGAATTGGCCTATCGCTTAAAACTCTTTATTAGATATCCCAAAACCCGAAACGAAAACTCCTACAGACTATTAAATGAACATTCTACGACCAAATTCTACTTTTCGTTAAAAGTTAAAAAACACAAGTAACTTATGTTTTACCTTCTGAAGTGGATAATAGGAAAGTAAATGTCTCTATGTTTTTTCACAAGGAGGAGGAGGAACACCGCAAACCCAATCTAGGACGTTCAAATATTTTGATCGAAACACTTCTCTTTCCTGCGCGTAGCAGTGCATTATAATGGCTGTGGAAACGCTGAACACGACCACATCTGCTCTTCTTAGAATCTTGGGCGGTCGAATGTATCCTGCATCTGTCATGCATGTGAAGAAGCTCTCTATTGCCCTCGCTAAGCAGTAGAGTGATATCTCTATCCTTCTGCTTTTCTTTTCAATTGCTAAAGCCAGACCTGTTGGGAACTGCAAAAAATTCACGGTTTAGTTATAATGTTTAAGCCTACTTACGTGATACGTGTATGTTGTTGCGAATAGATTTGGTTTGTACCGTTGCTATGGCCACGATCGGTATGCTGCATGTCTCAAAAATCCGGAAAAGCAGGCAAGTCCAGGCCCTGGTTAAGACAATTATAGAGACGGTATAAGTTTCACATTAAGTGAAACAAAAAAAAAAATTGATGAAGTTCCGACAGGCTGACTATGTATTTAGGTTATGATGATATGAAGAGCTTTCAAAAATTAGATTCTAACCAGGACGAAGTGCAGTAAGTAGAGAGAAACAAACTTGATCTCGCCGTGCCAAGAAGACCCTTACCGAGTATTGAGTATTGCCTGTGAGATATGAGTATGAAAGACTCTGTTGAGGTGATACACAAAATCGTTTTAACAAGCAATGGATTCTAGGCGAAACAAAACTTTTTACTTTTTTAGCAGGTCTTGACGATGGACTATCAGCGCTGGGATCAAGTAGACAGGGACATAGACAGGTAACGCCCTCTTGTAAGCTTGAAGGAAAAATGTAAGAGCATGCTTAGTACATGACTCTTTTCCATGAATTATCTACAAGAAACAACACAAGTGTTGAGTAATACTTTTCTACAAGCTTAATAGCATGTAATGCTGCTCTCTATTGACATTTGATAGATTAAAAGAAAACAATACAAACCTACCGAACAGGGGACTTTCATGTTAGGATCAAGTTTGATATCAACTCCAACAGATTTGTAATATTTCTCAATTGCCCTTAAATTGGTGAATGGTTTGGCGCTTGCGATATCTTTAACGCCCTGTATGATAGAAAGATCCTTCCCACCTTGTTTGTTTAGGAAAGATTTGTACGATGAAGGAAGACTATCTTGCTTTAAAATGTAGGAAGACCTGAAACGCACACAAGAGAAAGAATCTCTTTAGTCTGCATAATTTCTGTAGAATTCAGACATCTAATATCAGATAACATACAAAATCTGTGAAGATGAGAGACACATGAGAAACAAGTCCCCATGTTTCCATGTAAGCGGCTTGCAAATGAACCAAACCGTTTGCTTTTAATGCCGCACCGTGACGCAAGAACGGCCGCACGCATCAAAATGTAAACAGCTAAGCTCGTGTGTTGTGTGTTTGGTCCAGTGAGAAGCATAGATGGCCCAGCCACTAAACCAGCAAAAAGAGCCCTCCATTTTGCAGTTCTGGGATACAGACAAAAACAAGTTTCTAAATCTGAAGAGGTTGGAACTACTTTTGGCTACTCAACAAAAAAAGAAAAAAAAAAGGATCAAGATAGTGGGACATGCCTTTGGTCTCCTGCCAAAGAAGAAATAGCTTCATCTACAGAGACAAAAGTACCAGCAAAGGTTCCCAAAAATAGACCGTATCTTAGAGTTTCCTTAATACCCATGGCAATAGCTTCACTATTCGAGAAATCACCGGTTCTCCTAAACCGATATATTCCAAGATCAAATCAAATCAAATCAAGCAAAAAAATTCCAAAATCAGATATTCGAATTCTGGTTTTTCGTCTCACAATACTGTACCTCGATCTACGTCGAGCCAAACGAGCAAAGATTGAGAAAATAGCCAATCCACCTTTAATTCCAGTACCTATGGAGAATGCTTTGATGGAAGCGACGGTGATTCTTCGCAGCTTCTCCGATTTTGATCCAGACGGAGAGCAAGAGGAGGAGAGATCGGGTTTTATCGAATTGGACCCGTTGCAATGATTGCATGTGAGGTCAAACGATTCGCCGGAATCATCGCCGGCGACTCCATCGATGACACATGAGCAGCGAGAACCGTTCTCCCTCTCGCGCGAGGGTGACATGACGTCGGCGAGAGAAAGGGTGAAAGATAGGTGAGCTTTGGTGGGAAATTGGTTCCGGCGTTTGAAATAAAAAAGGACAAAGGCGAAGGAAGGAACAACCATAAAAGTTGTAAGAGAGTGACGAAGAGAGCAACACAGCGAATCAAATTTAGAGTTATACAGTTGTCAAGGCTCGGTAGACACGTGTCAGTTGGTTTTTGTTCCTATTCTCTTCATTCTTCTTCCTGGGAAACCGTTACAATGGAAGTATGGTCGTAATAAGGTTTTGGGTAGTCATGGTCTTTTTAAATGGAGAATATTGAATTGAAACCTAACCCAGTATCCTCGAATATTTATATGTAAAAATAATTTCTACCTGACATATCCGGATCAGATGAAAACCAATCCATATCCTATTGAAAAAATAAATAATAGCATTTTTTTTTTTGAACAACTAGTTTCATTCATATAAAATGTAACAATACATATGAGATAACATACATACAACCAAATGCAAATAAAATTAATAGAAATATACACATAAAATAAAATATGAAGAACTGTCTTGATGCGATCTTTATATTTGGGCATAGACCATGCCATGAAACTTCAAATTATTCTATGTTTTCTTTGTTGTATATAGTATAACAATGACCAGTTTCCCGTTTAGAAATATAGATGTACATCTGTAAAGAAAATATAATGATGGGAAATTGGGCTCTATGACAGATAAAGAAAAAAAGCATAATTCACCGAATAACTAATTTTCTTATACACGCCGTTATATTATATTTAAATAATAATACAGTGTTACTCTTTCCATTAACCAGCGCAACCTGATGAAAAATAATTAAAATTCTTAATTATTAACTTCAAAAAATAAATCGTGGCTTACCCTGACTTTACATCTTCCCTTTTTACTTCTTTCGGTAACTTCTTCGCATTCAACGGTTCTACGGCACCGATTTGCTCCACAACGACACCTCTGCCTGATTTCCAGATCTTTGTTGACTTCCTCTTCACTATTTTCACTTGCGTCCCCTTATACTCTTGTGACATCGTCCCCCACCAGATGGCGTTGAAGTTGCAGCAGCGGATACTAACAAACCGTTCCTATTCCATAAGATCCATCTTCTTCTCTGTTGCCATCAGATTCATTTATTTTTTCATCACCATCAGTTACTACTTACTAAAATTTGATCGGGAAGATAATTTTTTTTTGTTCTATTCTGCATCACACGGAATAGAAATGGAATGATACATGTTTTGAAATTGTATCATTGATATTAATATTGGTTTGTACGTTAACAACACTGACACAAGTGTTTTTTTGCTAAATAAACACAACACAAGTGATTTACAATCTTAATTTTAACATTTCGTTAACCACATCCACACAAATGATTTTGGTGCACAAGTCCATTCCACTTTTTATTTTTATATGGTATAGTTAACATTATAAAATAGTATACACTATTTCAGATTTTGATTTTATTCAAAATATTATAACTATATATTGTAGTTTACATTTGAGTTTGAGTTTAGTTTGAGTTTGAGTTTAGTGATTAGAGTTTAGGGTTTATTGTTTAGGAATTGGGGTAATGTTCAACATTTAGGGGTTGTGAATGGAGTCATAATCATATATGGAATAGAACATTCAATGTATATGTATGTGGTCAATAATATATACTATTTCATATTTAATTTTATTCAAAATATTATAACTATATATTATAGTTTATATTTGAGTTTGGGTTTAATGATTGAAATTTAGGGTTTAGTATTTATGAGTTGGGGTAATGTTTAATATTTAGGAGTTGTGTATGGAGTTATAATCCTATACTATTTTGACCATGTGGAATAAAACATTCAGTGCATATGTATGTGGTCAATAAACGTGTGACGTGCATGACTCCTTCTCTTTCATGTGAAATAGTTTCTAGGCACACTTAGCCATATATTATATGGATTACGTGGATACATAAAGAACTTTTTTACCGAGCCATGGCGAAGAGAAAGGATATAACCGGATGAATTAGGATGTAAATGTTAGTTTCTTCATTATGTCAAAATCATTGTTATTTACCTAATTTGTTTTCCAAATATGGCTAGTACACAAATAACCTCTATAGTGATTCTCTCAAATGAAATAAAAAATTCGAATTGCCAATTTTCAACGGTTTTAAGAACATCAACTTACAACAAAGAAACTGTTTCCCCAATTTTCATTATTGCATCTCTGACTCTATACACTGTTTTCATAGTGGTTTTCATGGCAATTGCTTCTAAAGCAAATCGTTAAAGATAAGATCCTTACCACTTAAATCTGGATTTAGCACAAATGGAGTGATTGTCTTGTCGTCGATCATGGCCACAAAGTCCACTCTGGAGATTACAAGAACGAAATGGAAGGAGAAGAAGAAATCAGTAAATTTGTTGTGAGTAAATCTGAATATTTTCTCCTTTAGGAAGAAGAACAACACGCATAAAAATTGTTTTAAAAAAGGCTTTCGAGATGTCATTATGGGGAGGGAGAGTGTATATATGCAAATTGCAATACTCCAAACGCACACACCGTTACGCCGGTGAAACCGAACTGAGGAAATGAACTCTCGTTTGGATTTTCTTCAAAAAGAAAAAAAAACCGTTTAGATAGTGAAAGTCATGGAGATACAAGGAAGATGAAAATAGAAAGAATCTAACGATGAAATCACCACCGCCCAGTAAAAATTGCAGAAGAGATGACAGTTAAGACATCATCTTTACTATCGCCTTGGAAGTTGGAACCATCCCTCCCAACCGCGTTTAGTTAAAACTTTCACAGTGATCATCAAAGACTTGCCTAGCACTTTCTTTATTTAATATATTTCTATGTTAGTAGAACTTTTCATCTTTTATATATAAAAACACAAGTCATTTTGTCAATTAAATCATCACATGGGATATGTTTTCCCAAAAAAATCTAATTAATGTTAAATACAAAAAATATGTATTTTTGGTTCCAATTTTTTTAAAAATAATAAAAAAAAATTTCTTCGATCACCAACACCATACACTACAAAAAACACATGTATAACGACAACGGTTTTCGTGGTTATTTCGTCGTAAAATAGAGTTTACGACGAAATAACTACGAATGTCATTTCCTCGTTAAACATTTGTCGTAACGTATATTTCATCGCTAATTCATCGTAAAGTTACGACGAAAGATTTCGTCGTAAAGTAGTGTCAATAATTTCGTCGTAAAAGCCACATAAACTATTTCCTCGTAAAAACCACGTAAACATTTTCCTCGTAAAGTACACGTAAATTGTTTCCTCGTAAAGTACAAGTAAAATTATTCCTCTTAAAGTAGACGCTTGATTTCTTCGTTCTTTACATGTAATCTTTATGACGAATCTGCGTGTTTTTTGTAGTGAATTCCTCGCTAACAATTTTTCAATTTCCTCGTTAATTAGACGTAATTTAGCTACGAATTTGCTTCGATTCTTTATTTTTTATAAAAAAAAATCAAATATATTTTTAAATTTATTACAAAAAATAAATCAATATAAATATTTAAATTTCAAATGTATAATACAATAAAAAAAGAAGAAAACAAACTAGGGGAATTTGCCAAATATGACTCAAAATTTGATTTTGATTGCAAAAGTATACCCAAACTTGTATCAAATGCAAAAGTAACCCAAAAACCTTGTGAAATTATAGTTAGCCCCTTGTGACCAAAAAAAAAAAAAACAGAACTCATTTTTAAGAATATAGCTCCGCTGAGTCTTTTGAGTCTTCTGAGATCCGATCGCCTTAACAAAGAATCCGGTATTTCATGGGCGAAGTAACCATATACACATAAGATTTCACTTCATAAGAGAATGTGTTGAGAATGATCAAGTGGAATTGGAACATGTCCCCGGAAACGCTCACCAAATCACTTGCGAGGACTAAGTTCGTGGAGATGAGGATTCGTATTGGTGTCTATGATGTGTGTGAGAGTGAGTTTAAGCTTAGGAAGGAGAATGTTGGAACCAGCTTGAAGATAGCTTGAAAGTGAAGCAATCCTAATCCTACCGAGCTTTGGATAACTATTAGGATTAGGAAATATTGATTGTGTTAAATCTATTAAGATTAGGAGTTATCTAGTCATATATATAGTGATGCATTTTGTGATGCATAATGTGTGATTTTGATATTATGACTTGTGAGTTTGAGATTGATAATAAGAGAAGGACTTCTTATTAAACTTCGATTGTGTGACTCTATAAAATTCACCCCAACAAGAAAACCCAGATCCCAGTTTGTAATCTCAGGCGCTGCTAAACAGTTCACACTCTCCAATAAAACCAAATCCCTTTTCCTCCTTCGATTTTTTTTTGTTCACAGTTTCCAGTTCTTAAACCTTCTTCTGTCCAACGAGTTTAAACTTGCGTAACAAAATCTATATAAATAAAGTATAAAAACGGCTTTGTATTTCTACATTTTTTTTAATAATAACTAAGTAATTTTTTCGTGTATAAAATAATAAATATCAACAAAATAATATATCATAATAACTGATTGCAATTTTATTTTAAATTTTAAATTATTTATATATATATGATTTTGTATAAATAGTATTATGTTATTTTAATTAGATATATGATATTATGTATATAATATCTAGTCAGTTTAATAATTATTTGGGTATATTGTATTGCATCTATTTTTTGGTGTTATTACTATAATTATTATTATAATTAGATTTTAAATTCTGGGTGTAAAGTATTGGATTGGTCTATTTATTCATTTATCGGTCTATTGAGTTAGATATATTTCTTTAATTTGAAATACATCTTCTTTTTAATTAAACCAAATAAGATCAGTTTTATTCAATGCAAGAGTTTGGTTCGTCATCTACAATGTATAAATATATTTTCATTTTTTATATTTGATGTTGATTTAAAAAAAACAAAATAAGAAAAAAAATTGAAATAAAGATTGAAGTTGCATAAAATAGCATAGCTGATATAATTTTGAAAGTCAATGAATGGATTTCAATATTTACAATGTAATTAAATATTTATAAATTTTACGTAATTTATATTTTTGATGTACAAACGATAAATTGAAAAACTATATTAATAATTTTAAACATCACAATTCAGATTAGTTTGGGTATTCTTATTCAGGAGACATTGGGTGGTACAAACATAAATTAAAACTTAAATCAAACTCAATATTAAGCAAAAAGAAGTTTTGATAATGGTAAAGTATATCTAAAATATATTCATTTACAATATTTAAAAATATTTCTGTAATTATTTGAATAAAAAAAATTTATTATAAAATATTAGTTTTTTCTAATAAATGTTATCTCTCTTAAGATTAAATTTTAAATAAATACCAAACCAAATTTTTTGAATTGTTTGATTATTATTTTTAAAAAATTATAGATATTTTTAATTTATGTAGTTTGATAAAAGATATAAAGAAATTTTAAATAAAATTTAAATTTTGTTTAGAAAATTATTATGCAAAAGATATGTAAAAAATCAGTAATATTAGTTTTAAAGTACTTTAGTTCATTAAAGAAATTTCAGTTTATGTTATGTTATCTAAGTTAGTTTGATCATTTGAGAATACAGCTTGATATAAAGAAAATATTGTTATTACTTTTAAAATATATATATCATGTTATTTAAGATTGTGTTTTAAACGAAAAATATTTATAATATTAAGATTATTTTTGTGAACTTTCCTTTTTATGAAATAAAATTATGTAGGAAGTGAACTTTCCTTTTGGGCCGAAGCACGGATAAAACTCATACAGGAAGTCACCCAAGCTCGATTATCAATAGCAGCGAGGATACCGACTATTCCAGGTCGATGGTGTTTTACTGATGGATCATGGAAAAATTAGGAAATCTTTTTAAGACAATGGTGGTATAGCACACTGGAAGGTTTTGATGGTTTAATGGGAGCAAGGAATAAGAGAACGAGTCAATTGCCACTACACACGGAGATAGAAGCTCTTATTTGGACAATAGAATGTATGAGGAATCTTAGACAATTTAATGTGACTTTTGCAACTGATTGTGCTCAGCTGGTGAAGATGGTTTCGGAACCAGAAGAATGACCAGACTTTTCTAGTTATTTGGGAGACATATCATTTTTGAAGAGAAACTTCAACAACTCAGAGATCATATACCTAGGATGCAGAACTTAGGGCGGATAGTCTCGCACACAGTGCAAGAAAACAATCATCGTTTATTGTCCATATGGATGCGGAGTTACTGGTCTGGTTTACAGAGTCCACATGAATCTGTATACGCTGTTGACAAAAAAAACTATGTATGTGATATATTTTTGTTTTTAAAATTTAATTTTTTTTCTTTTCATAAATTTTTTTGTGAACGTTCCTTTTTTATGAAATCAAATTATCTATGATACATCAATAATGGAAATTAGATATAGTATTTTAGTTTATTAAGGATATCTCTGTAATCAACCGTCGTAAGAATTAACGTGAGTGCGACACGTAGAAAACTTAGTTCTCAAATAATATTATAGAGATATGCCTAAATATTTTTTTGTCAACTTATTTTTATTAAAGCACAATAGGTCAAAATTACAAGCATTCAAACTTAAAATTTAAATACTCGGCCCATTACGAAGCCCAAACGCAAAAGATTAGTTTTCTTTGTAGAAGTACACATAAGATTAGTGTTGATGCATGTTTGACACATTGTGCTTGCGTGGCTTCTCGCCTCTGCAGAAGTAAGGAGAGAGATTTTGCCGCCGGAGCTCATCACCGGACAAGAAACCATCAAGCTCCCTTCTCGCTTTGTTTGTTATGCTTGCACACTGCTCCTTCTTCTACCAGCCATTGATTCACCAAGAACTCTTTATCACTTGTTAGAGATTCATCCAAGAAAAGCTTCAGAGAGATCAAATAGATCACCTTGCCAGAACACTTTCCTATACAAGAAGCTCGGCCTCATTAGGACTGCCTCAAATTGTTTGAGATTATACACATCTCAGGTCTTGATCTTTTGGGAAACTCCGCTTGAGCTGAGGCAAAGATTGATTCCTAATCCAGAGTCAAGAACCAAGCTTTCTAACTAAGTGAGAAAAGAACCTTAGAGATCTACCGGGATATAAATGAAATCAAAGAAGAAGAAAGCTTTAAGAACACATCAAAAGTCGCCTAATGACCAAACCGATCGCCAAACGAAGACAAAATCGCCTAAAGCAAAAAAGAAATCCGCAAACCGGAACACATAATCGGTCTAAAAATTGAAACTTATTTTAGAATCAAAATAGGGTTCGAAACATCCTTCTGAAGGATATAAGTGAGATAAGAAAGATGATCCGAGAGAAATGCTCCCTCTCTAGGAGAGGAGAGACAACTGTAGAAAAGCCAAAGCTGAGTTGGTGAGAAAGATGCATATATCAGAAGGTCAAAGAACAATAAACAAAAATTTAAAAGAAAGTTGAGCAATACAAGAAACAAGCAAACCAGGGATTTGAGGAGAGTACCTTTACACCTATGAAATTGAGTTTGGTTTCATATGAGGTTCAAGCTAGCTACTAGAAGATATTATCCTTTCAAAACTTTTAAACGCTTCAGTAACAATGCCTATGAGCTTGAGTTACCAGGTGAGTTCTACATTTCTCACACTTTCAATGTCTATGACTTAGCTACATTTAATGTAGATGATATGTTTGAGGTTAGAACCTTCTCAAGAGGAAGGGAATAATGAAGATATGGGAACTTGAGGACATCACCAGTATACTTAACAAACTCATTACTCACCATTTCAAAGGAGCCCCATTTATCACTTGATTTAATCAAATGCTACATTAATAGTGGAAATATAACCTTTTCCATCGACCTCGACTTAACACTTGTGTTCATCAATTTCAGTTTAACATTTCTTGTATTCGATCAATCTTGTAACCCTTTTAGTGTTTCTACCTGGTTATAAATAAAAGTTCATTTTTATCAACTTGAATCTGATTACATTGTTGTGTTCTGAGGATATCATCTCCCATATAGTTATTCTTCCCTAATATCTTACATAAAATCACTATGAAATACCTGGTGCGGATTTTAGGATCCACATTTTGGCGCCGTCTGTGGAGAAGAAAAACAAAAACATTCTTTCTAAGAATCTGAAGGATGAACTGGATCTCAAAGGCCGACGAAGCGATTGTCCAAAGAATCCGATTTCAATCAATCAGATACGCAACCTGCTTTCACACAAGGAACTCTAAGACAAAGCGATCCCGACACTCTGGGCCGAAACCCAGAAAAACTGACCTAGGATCACGAGGACCAGATAAAACGACCTTCTCGGAGAACGAAATCATTTTTGATGAGCGTGAAACCCTAAAACTCGACAAGCTGCACGACGATGCAGTCGTCATCCAGCTCGAAGTTGATGGAGCTCGCCTATCGAAGATACTTGTCAATACCAGAAGTTCCAGCGATGTCCTCTTCTACTAAATGTTCGAGAAAATGGGATTGATCCTTCTCGCAAAGGTTGGTGCGGTGATTTTCAGATCTCGACCATCATCATGGCCTCTTTGATGTCTGCTTGCTAGACATCCTCTATGTTGTTTTTTTGGGTCACCTCCTCCAGCTCTTTGAGCTCCTTGGTCAGTGTCATCACTACCGAATGGTAGGTCATGATGTTGCTGATCTTACTCCAGTCGACCTAGCCGGTCGTTCATGGCCTGCATAGTGCCCACGAGTTGGTCCAGTACAACCTCTTATGCTTGTTTCGTGTTAGTGTCTCCCATTTCCATGAAACACAAGGAAACAACCGAAGATCAAGTGCAAGTAGGGAAATAGAAAGGTTGGTCGAATAAAATGCAAGAGATTAATGTAATATGTTTAGAGAAAAAATAAACTAAGCTTGGGTTTTTATATTTTTGAGATAGAATAAAAAAAACAATGCAATAAAATTCTTCTTTTGTTTATCTATGAAATTTGAATGCACAAGAAAATATGATAAAACGCGTGCTAAGATAAATAAGGAATGCAAAGTTAGCCAAAAATGATATGCAAAGAATGTCAAAGAAAAGTAAACAAGCAAATCAAACAACATTATTTACTTTCTTTTCTTTTAATTTTTTTTATCAACAACTAAAAATTCTTCTTCTTCTTTTCTTTTTCATTTAAAAAATGGTAAAAAAAAATTAATGGGTTTTAGTTTATGAAAATTACTTAACAAGAATGAAAAAGATTAAAGGAAGCAATAGAACCTGATATGGCCTTTTTAGGCTCTGATACCAAAAGACCCAAAGGTCGGGTCGATGGAGCTTGGTATTCGGTCGACCAAAGGGTAGCCGAGTGGTCGATGGTGGTTGGGTGATGATTTTATGAACCAAATGAGAACCTGGAACAAATAAAACGTGAATGACATTATGATAAGATGAAAGAGATCAACGAGGATTAATATGATAGAATGGAAGGAAAGAAGGTGGTCGGTGAGCGGTGGTTGAGTGAGTGTTGGTCAAGTGGAATGGTCGACTGGTGGGAAACTATCCCAATGGCTGTAAAAATCTTTTTGGATCGAATGAAATCAGGAACCGGGGGAGTGATGGTCACCACAAAGACTTATGGACTAAGCAAAATGCAAATAGAGATCAAAGATTATTCTAAGAATATTTTCTGAGTTATATATTGACTAGTGTTACTCCTGTACTACGCACAGGTCAAAGTTATTGTGTTTTAAATTATTTTATCATAACGTTTGATAAAAAAATTAGTATTTATTGTAATATGAGGGTTGTTGCATTGGAACAAAGCGGTTAGAAACTGTAAAACAAAATTTATGTGTTGTTTTTAAAATAATGATGGTTATTTATCTATCTTATTCTACTCATTTGAAGATCGTCTCAGTTAACTTATGCCAAGAATAACGGGTGAAATTCTAATATCGGAGAGGTAGTGGGAGTATAGATGGAAAACATGAAGCCATTAAGGTACAATTATTTTTCTGAATTAATCAAGTTTCGTTACAGAAGCATGTGATCAGTAGATAAATTATAAACATAGTATATGATCTTTTGTTTTACAGAGGAAGTAGTATGAAATCTACAGCCTGTATCCATTAATTAAAACCTCTATTAACACTACATTTTATCCTCTAACAATTCAACTTATGTTTTTCTTCATTGATATCCCGAGTCACAAATGTAGTGGTAATTGTCCATAAGTTTTTGACTTTATAATGTGGTGTTAATACACCATTCCTGATTTTGAACCTTCCTTGACATGATAATGCTTTTTTTTTTTAAAGAATATATTATTATGTGCAGCAATGTTATATGGTTGGAATCAGATACTTGTATTTTTCATGTTTTCAAATACTCTATTTTTTTCTTTCTTAAATGGAAATATAAAAAGTTAACATTTATATCAACACAGAAAAACATAGTTCAAAGAAAACGTATTATAAGCATTTTGAAAGATAGGAAACAAAATATCACTAACCTAGTATATTTTTGTAGTTGATTAAACCTTGTCCACTCTAAAAATATATGAAGTTTGATTTGCCTTTTTTTCTAAAACATTGTGAAAATTATCATCCTCATGTGTAGTTTCCTATATTCATATTAAAAAAAAAAACTGAATGGATTCGTGACAATATGATTATAGTAAAAGAAAAGTTTTTATTGTTACCTTAATTTTAGATATAAATTGCTGTAACTTTTTCCCTGGTGCTTACTGAAAATGAATTGATAGTTTGTTTCTTCAGATTTCTTCATTGTTAGCAACTTCCCCTTCTGTCATATTTGATGTTGCTTCAAGTTTGTTGATGATTCATGAAATCTTTTTACTGGCAAACATAGTAGAAATCCCTTGTCATCTTATTTCAAATATGTGTTCTCCATCTGTAAGAAATAGGTAACATAATATTTTAAAATATAATTGACAAAAACAGACATGAAACTTAACTTAGGAGACTTGGAGTTGCAAGAACACTTGGGATTGATTGCTCATATTTTTCCATCGCTATATAATAACAATGAAGCACTTACCGTATCATTTTTGATAATGGTAACTGGCTCCTGCTTTTGATAAATCAATTACAAATTACACAATCTTTGGTGATAGATAAAGCGTAGAGAAGAAAACAGTAAGTTTTTAAATTTTATAGAAAAGAAAATAGTTGGAGAACGAAGAAGTTAACTAAAACGTGAGATGAAAATTTTGAGAAAAATCAGGGATTTAGGTAGTTGAAGATTTGGATTGCACAAAAATAGGAGATGAAGAAAATACAAATTTAATTTTTTTTTAAGGCTTTGCCATGTGTCAAAATTTTAGTGGTTATGTGACTTGTGCTTTAGTATATAAGGGATACTTTGATAAAGATATACGGCTGCTTATAGGGGAATTATATAATGTCCAAATGCATCTTTTCCCTTCTAGGAGATTTGAAGCAAATGCAACTTGAAAATGAAAAACAACTAGAGTCTAGAAAATGCAATCGGCTAAAAAGTGCTTTAGACTAAAGAATTCTAATGAACAAAATAAAGCAAAAATAAACACAAGTAATTAGTCCAATAGTAATCAAGAATTTAATTACTTACATTAGTTGTAATGGTTGAATATTAGCTAGATTGGGAAAGTTGTGCAGCTGAGTGATTATGGTTTGAATTCGTTAAAGTACTGCGTTTTGTTGGCCTCTCTCGTGGTCTTGAAGTGTACTGTTTCATTTAGGGCTGATCACAAAAATGGAAGCTCCTTGTTTGATCGAGAATAAAGGCCACATAGGTGTATAACCTAAAGTATTTATATCTTGGAGGTTTAGACCTTTCTTGCATGGGTTTTGAGTCAATTTAGGCCTTTGCCTTCTGGTCGAGGATGTGCTAGTCCTGTTTATTGTTGGGTTCTTGAGTTCATATTGGTTGAGTAGGATCTCAATGGCTGTTTTGAATTCCTTCATCATGTCTTTGGTTCCGAACTTTGTTCTTGGTGGCTGCCTCATGATCGGGAGCTTGCTTGGGTCGTCCTTGGTTGTATATCCTCATCATTGTGTCGCATAAACATTGACTACTCAAAATCATAGATTAAATTTAATTAAGATAATTCAAAATATATTTTTATTTTTTGGGAAATTAATTATTCTCTAGTATATATATTACTATTTTGAAAATATAACAAAAAATTATTATTGTGACAGACTATATTCCATTTGCTAAAGGCTACACGCTTTGCTAAAGGCAGATTTCCGTTTCTTGATGTCCAACCTTATTTCCCAACACCTTACTTGGTAAGGTATTTTTTTTTTGGACCTAAGCCCTCACAAACGTTTTTGGGTCGGTTACCTCATACTAAGCAAAGTTGAATTATACATATAGTAGACTTTTTTATCTAATATCCGATGTGGTATTTAGATTACTTATTTATCATAATGATCGTTTATATATAACCAAAGAACTATAATTATCACTTGATCAACTGGTTTTGAGTAATTATTATTAAGAAAAAAAACAATTAGTGCTTGGTAAAATAAAATAAGTTTTGATGTAAAATGGAGAGGTCAAAAATTAAGGGGGATATAAGCGGAATGGCATCAAGTAGAGTGTGGAATATAAAGTGACTCCCACTAGCTTTATTCTGATCAAACTCAGTTACTTAGAAACCATTAGAGCTACATGCTTATCAAATGGTATGTGTTTTTCCTTCTGGTTGGCATAAATAAGTAGACGATGTCTACATTGGAATCTTCTATAAGCGAACTGTAAGAGCCATGAATCGTAGCCGTTTGGGAAAATTGTTAGATGGTGCAAACGTTTCACTTCCTCAATGCTGGCTATGTTTGTAATAGTATTGTTTGGAGCTACTATATTGATTGCTCTAAAGACTTTTCGGACATGTTTGGTGCAACTCGACTGTCCGGTCTGATGGGATCTTACTTGGCAAAGTATCAATTCAAAAATAAAAATCTTATAAAATTTTATATAACCTATTAACATTCATTACGAAAGGCGCCTTGGCTATCAATAACAGAATGACTGATATAAAAAATATTTAAGCATATCTTCGATGTAGTGGCTAGAGTTGGGTTTGCGGGTCAACCCACTCTACTTGATCCTTGATCCGCTAACCTACAGGAGAGTTATTTTCTTTATTCAAAATTTTGACCCGTGCATAATACGCTAAAAAATATCATGTACCCGCCCAGATTTGCAGGTAATTCACAGGACCCACTGATAATATAAATTTTAATAAATAATTATTATAATTAAATATTAACTTATGCATAATTAGTGATATACCAATGCGGAAAGTTAAGCTACTATTTGATTTTTTTATGACTCTGCTGCCCCTACATTACCGTAATAAGCTTGAAGGAAAACAATAGGTTAAGTCTTGCTAAAGATCTTATTCCTACGGAAAAATCGTCATCTAACATCACATCAAGCTACTCTCTAGCTTCCTTTAATTATTTTCTAAAATTTTCAAATTTCGAAATCCTTCTCCCTCATTCTCTCTCTTCCAGCCCACTAGTAATTAACCGTATAAACTTTTAGTTTTTCTTTCTTTCCAGTTAAATTTGCTGTTTTCATATCTCATACCGTAGTTCATGTAATACATCTATCGTTTAAATCCTCCAAATATTTAGTTTGACTTGCCACAATCTTGTTTACTACAAATATCTTTTCAAAAATCTTTTCATATCAAACCACATGTTATTTTCTGGTTTGACATTTTTGTTCTGGTGAACAGTTGTTGTGCAGTAAAAAGAACACTGACAAAGCGACGAGAAGCTCCGGTAGTACACTGATAAAACTCAAGCCGGTGCACCGAAATCTCAGTCTTTTCAACTTTGTTGTGTCTCCGGTGAAGCTCTCGGCTGGTGTCTCTCCGGTAAAGCTCTCGGCCTCTGTGTCTCTGGTCAAGCTCTCTGTTGTTGTGTCTTCGATAGACCTTTCCGCTTCTGCGTCTCCTGTGAAACTCTCGGCTGCTGCGTTTCCGGTGAAGCTCTTTGCCGCTGCATCTTCGTTTGATGTATATGCTATATATATTGTGTGTTTATGGTACCTACATGTTTAGACAAAATCTTATTAAGCCAAGATCTTATTTAAGTCACGTGTTATTCTTGGGCTTGATGTGAGATATAAACCAAAACTAGATTTTGACCCGCGCTTAAAAGCGCGGGTTATTTTTCAGTTGATAAAAATATATGATATGAATTAGTATTTTAGTCTTGTTATACATTATTATGTTACAAAATTATTATTATGTCAAAAAAAATTATTATTATGTAATTATATTTTTAATCGTTTGATTACGTTTTTCAAAAAAAATTATATGGATTGATCAGACTCAGTGCGTCTATAATTTTAAAATAAATATTTTCAATTAGATGAGAACAATACTTTTATATCAAGTTTGGACCCGTCGTCGAACCAGTAAACACGATGACTTGTACATAAGTTGGTTTAGATTTAATGAAAACTCGTTAATTTAAAGCATGCAAACTTCGAAAAAACATGCAATCAAGTGTGACCCGGCATTTGGTTTACATGGTAGGAAAAAAATAATCTTCAATAATATTTTAAGAGATGAATTAAACTTCTAATATATTAATATAATAAAAAATAATTTAACGTAAATATATATAATTTTTTTAACAAATGATTTGCTAAAGTGTTTTTTTATTAAATTTGATTTTGTAAATATTTAGAATTATATAATGTTAGATGACATGATATAATATGCTGTATGATATATGCTTTCGTTTTAATAATTGATATCTAAATATTATAAATCCATCTTTGAGCATAATATATGATGTATATAACGTTATTGAATAACAACAATAACATTGGATGATAATAAGAAAAATAATTAGAGAAGTGTATCATACAAAATGAGAAATAATAATAGGATTTATTTAAATTATTTATAGTTATTGTAGTTAATGGTATGATAAAAAATAAAGAGTTTTATATAGATGTTATAAATTCTTTTATAAATATTTTAAAAATATTTTCTTTTAATAATATAAATTTTCAATCGCATCTATAACATATTCTTATCAAAAATCATCATAACAATATATTTAGAATATATATATTTAGAATATATTGTTAAACTAAATTAGAGAAATATAAGGTAATTGATTATTGCAAAGTTAGAGAAATATAAGATAGTTGACTAGTGCATTGTTAGAGAAATATAAGGTGAGACCAAAAGAATAGTTAAGTCTAATGAAATGGTCCAACAACTTTTCATAAGTAGATTTTTTAAAACTCCTTCCCTTTTAATAGTATAGATCTTGTTAACTGTGTGAATATTATATTGACTGTATAACAACTTGATATTACTAAGAGCATCTCCAACAGTCCCCCTTATTATAAAATGGAACATCCTTAAAATTATGAGATAATGGGACGCTTCTTCAATGGTGGCCCTTAAATATTTTCTCCAAAAACTTTACATGTTACATTTTAGTCCTTAATATTATTAATAATTAACAATAATCACAAAACTTCTATAAAGAAGCAATAAATATACATTTTAAAAATATAATCAATAAACATACTATCATAAATAAAAAACAACACCAAATTATAGATAATAATAATACATGCAATCCAAATAACAAAGATACATATAAAATACAAAACTAATCAATTGGATCATTTCCGTAATGCTCTCATATATGGTCAATTAATGCATTCATAAGTGATAAGTGAGCCTCTTTATATTTTATCTGAAGATTAGGTGCTAAAAATTGTTGAAACCGTATATCATCATTTAACACCATTTTAACGTTGGTTGGTGGTGTTGTTTTTGCATCTTTAATCGATGCGTTGACATCTCGTTTATCTTCAATAATCATATTATGCATTAAAATACATGATGTCATTATATCATGCAATACCTATTTTCCCAATAATGTGAGGATCCTACGACGATAGCAAATTTGGATTGTAGAACTCCTAAAGCTCGTTCAACATCTTTCCGACATTATTCTTGTCTTGATGCAAGCTTGGACCTTGGAGATCGTTCATTATTTGGAAAATTGTTGACCATTTAGGATATATACCATCAGCTAAATAATAAAGCATGTTATATTCTATTTTTTGAATTATGTAATTGGCTGGAATAGCGGTACCTTGCGCAATCTTGAAAAATAAATTAGAAGATTTTAAAACACTAATATTGTTGATGCTTCTTGGCATTTCAAAATAGGCATGCCATATCCATAGATCATAATCTGAAACCGCTTCGAGAATAATAGTCGGTGATCCACTACGACCTGTAAATTGTTGTGCCCATGCTGTTGGACAATTTTTCCACTTCCAATGCATACAATCAAAACTGCCTAACATTCGAGGAAATCCACGTTGCTGGCCGATGCTGAGAAGTCTTGAAACGTCTTCTATTGTTGGTGACCTGAGATATCACTCTGAAAAAAACACAGCTACAATTGCATGAAAAAATCTTTTCATGCATTCAACTGTTGAAGACTCCTCTTTTTGTTGTATTCATCGGTCGCATCAGCATGCATGCCTTATGCCAAGATACAAATAGAAGCCGTTATCTTTTGTAAAGTTGACAATCCAAGTATACCAAATGCATCACATCGTTAGTTGAAGTAGTTGTCATGTTTTTTGACAACATCAACAACGTGAAGAAATAACCTTTGTGACATTCTAAATCGACGATGAAACTCTCTTTCACCATACATAGGATTATCAGAAACAAAAAATCATTGTAAAAACATGATGAGCATTCTGTCTATCATGAAGAATAACGGCATGACCAAAAATAGAGCCGCAATGACTTACATGATTATTTTCTTGATTGAGTTGCTGAATAAAACGATTATTGTTGATAAATAAATTAATCGCAATTTGTTGTTCTATGTCCATTGCCTCATTTTCATTAGTAATTCATTGATCAAACTCAGATGAGTCTGAAAAAGAAGAATTTTGAAAAGATGAATCTCCGATATTTATTAAAATTCATTTTTATCTGAAATTTTGTTGATGAAATGCATTTCTTTATATAGAAATAAATATTGTCATTCAATAGATTTTATCTCTCATAAACCATTAAATTGAAACTTTGTCATTTTCCTATCCAACCTCCAACCATATTCTATAGTTAAGATAAGAAAATCCTCTAATTTTGATCTAGACCATTCAATAGTTTTCATATCTCATCAACCATTAAATTGAAACTTTGTCATTTCCTATTCAACCTCCAACCATATTCAGTAGATAAGATAAGAAAATCTTCTAAGTTTGAACTAGGACATTCAATAGATTTTATGACTCATCAACGATTAAATTGAAACTTTCTCATTTTCCTATCCAACCTCCAATCATATTTTTTATACCCAATAAATAAAAAAATCTCTAAATTAATTTATGTTTATTTTTTTTTTTATGTTTATTATTTTCGATTCTTATAAGTTTCTTTTTATGTATAAATAATAAATTTTATCAAATGAAAAAATTCAAACTCGCTCAAATCTTTTTCTTGTACACAAAAATGAAAAGAAGTAGAGGCACATCATTCAACCAACAAATAGATGAGTTGATATATCATGTCTATTTAGAGGTATCACAAGATCCCATTACAAGCAACAATCAAGCTTTCAAGACATTATAGGATAAAATAACAAAAAGCTATAATGCAAAAAAAAAAGATGGGAAGTTAGGAGCAAAAGATCTTTAAAGATAGAATTGATACTATTTTATATGTTGTTAGAAACTTGAAGAGTTATGATATCCAAGTGCAAAATATGCATCCAAGTGGTGCATCCGAACAAGACATTGTAAGATTAAATTAAATTAATATGTGTTATTTGTTTATTTTTTTTATTGTTAATATATTTAATCAAGTTTTTTGGTTCCAAAAATAATTATGAGATGGTTCAATTACGCATGCAAAAGAAAGCAAAAAAAAAAATAGTTTTAAAAGAAATAAGGAAAAAATAGAATCTTATTGGCAAATTTAAACTCCATCGATAATAGTAACACTCGTCAATTTATTCGATCTGAACAAGCAAGAATCATACAAAAAATAACTCAACAACAAGGTGAGACTACTCCCAATTGTATGGACAGTATTTTGGTGATCTTGGTGGAGGTTCGGGATCAAATTTACCTGAATATTAGTATTGTAATATATATATATATATATAAATATATACATGTATATATATATATATGTATGTATATTAATTTGTGTAATATTTTAAGCTTATTATGTAACATGTATTTCGATGTAAGATATTATGCTTGTATTATGGTTTTTAATTTGGGTAAAATTTCCTAAATATAATGTTAGTATTGTGTAAAATAATATGTCTACATTATATTGTTATTGATATATATTTTTTGTAGAATAATTATAAACATATTATTAGTGTGTAAATTAACTTTACAAAACCAAAAGTTATAATAATTATGTCCTAATTAACTATAATACAAAAAGACAACATAAAAGTGTTAAGTACAAAATCATTAAACGTATCTAAATAGAAAAACTAAAGTGAAAAGTAAATAGTGTTTTAAGGGGTTGAATGGTGTCTCCTTATATTTGAGGGTGTACTATTTACCCCCTTAAAGATAAGAGGATAGTGGGCTGTTGGAATGCAAAAACCACTAAAAAAAAAGATAAAAGGATGTTGGAGATGATCTAACAAACACATATAACTAAACATTATTTGTATGTTTATTTCATAAGTCTAGCTATGATCCTGACTTTATGAATATGATATACATAATTGGAAAAATATATTATAAATAGTTTTTTTGTTAACCGTGCAAATGTTATATTAATTGTCTAAATATTAATATTACCAACATATTAGTTTTTGTCTTAAATAACTTATCTTCTAACCGTGTGTATATTATATAAGTTGTTCAACAATTTGACATTATCAACTGATACATACACATAAACATTATTCATATGTTCATTTAATATGTCTTAGCTATGATCTTGGTTTCTAATGGTATCAAGTTAATCTTATGTATCTGTTTGGCCGTATATTTAACATAGCCGGCTATTTAACATATCCAGCAAAATAATTGTTTAACATAGTATTGTACCGGCTATAATTTAACATAGCTATCTTAATGGTCATTTAACAAAGTAAGATCTCTCGATCGCTGCATCTCCAGTGAGCTTTTCGTCGTTGCATCTCCGGTGAAGCTCTCGGTCTCTGCGTGTCCGGTCTAGCTCTCAGCCTCTGTATCTCTGGTGAAGCTCTTTGTCGGAGTCCGGTGAAGCTCTTCGCCGCTGCGTCTCCAGTGAAGCTGATGCAAAGATGGTCGAACCAGAAGCTAACTTGGAAGAGGAAGGACTTATTGAGTAAATGCAACCTCGTGGATGCAACTCTGTGGATGCAGAACCTATCGATGGAAACCTGTGGATGCAACTATGTAGATGTAGAACCTGTGAATAAACCTGAGTGAATACAACAATCAAGTGATCCTGAAAATACATGGAGCTGGACGAGATGAGTGACACTGAATCTGAGTTGGACCTAGATGGACTTTGTGATACTTAATTTCTCAGCCCAAGTGGACCCATTATCTTTGGTCTATTACGAGATCTCGAACCAGGAAATTGAAGAATGCAATTGTTTTCTTGGTTTATCCTAAACCAGAGCAAAATCGAGTTGAAGATCAAGTCAAATAACCAACTCAACTCTTCCATTGCTCGGTCTTTGGTCTTACTTAATTTTTCTAAGTATTTTTATTTTATTTTCTGCAATTAAGACTTTTTGTCTTTTTCTTAGGACTCTACGTTTTAATCTTCTTTTCTACTTAAACTTATGTTGTTGCAGACAGAAAATTCATTCACTTTTATCAATTAAAACTTCTTCTTATATGTGAATTTTTTGTTTATCTTTAAACATCGATTGCTAGGAGTTCATTCTCTACAAACACAACTCATCCTTGATCCTACTTGTGAGTTTATTCTCGCAATCAAGGGCACATCTACATAAGTGTTGATCATTTCATATATCAAGACCATTCAAACCTATTCCATCAATCATCAAGTTCAGTTGCGACCCATTTATCTCTCAAGCTATCTGATATTCCTTCAAAAGAATAAGGGATAAAGAAATCTCATCATAAGGGATTCGTCGGAAAGTCTTCAGTGTTGTGTCTCCATTTGATATAAATGCTATATATATGATTTGGGTTTTCAGCTGCGCCGTTTGTGTCAGATTATATGTGGTTGGGGTTTAAGCTCACACGCAACTGTACATCTTCGTTTACTCTGGCATGTCTCGAGAATCTTGACATAATCGTTAGTAAATCTTTGCATATCTTTCTATTCACCAAAATCTCGTACTTTCTCTATATCCGCAAACTCGAAACGTCTATTACCCAAGGACAATACTGTCTTCTTATTACATTCTGCCAGCACACAATCACATTTTTACTGGTTAGATATATACCTATTTTCCATGTCTATTTTTGGAATAAGTGGGTAGTACTACTAATAGCTATGACCGACAATAGAAGAAACTTCGGCTGGTTGCACCGTCGGAACCTGCTCTCTGATTTCTCAAGCTTACACATTCTTATGAATCCTACTACTCCAGTTGCTAACTGAAGTTTCCAGGAACCAAACCAAGATCCCAATCATCATCATCCACGACAAAGATGATTCAGCATATACCTTTTCAAGATAATGCTTTGTGATCAAACGAAACAAAACAGTCTGTACAGTACCTTAGGCCTTAGCTTATAATGACTGTTGATTTTGGAAACTTATCTTGTGAATAACCCAGACGATATGCAAACAAAAAGAATTGAACAGCCAAGAAGAAACGGAACTCTTTTATCAGCAATTTAACATTCTTTACCCTTTCAAACTACGTACATATTCAAAGACTCATGTATTAGAATTGCTTAATAATTACTCCATTATTACTAACATGAATCATGGTTTTTTCTAACTTGCATGTAACTAAGATAAATCTGGTTCAACAAAACCACCTTTCACGACAAGACTGGTCTCCCGGAAGCTTGAACCGTGGCTATGAACACCCAGAAGATGGCACACAAGGCACCCACAATTGATAAGACAAGAAACCCTCTGTTTCTGCTACGCTTCTTTGCTACTACGGTACTAGTCACTGGTGGCGTTCCATTAGCCTTTTTACTGTACCTGATACGGCTAAAGCTAGACATACGCACAAAGGTCCGGTTAATAGGACCCTCACACGCAGAGGCTGGCGTAGAAGGTATTGAATCCATGAATGCCCACAGAGCCGATGTGAACGGGCTTGTTCCACCACCATTCTCGCCTTCCTGGTCTTGGGCACTTACAGTAAGATTTGTGGAACCGGGCATCACACCTATGCAAATAGTGTTCACAGAATATCAACGGAAAGGCTTTATGGCTACTGCGTTTAAAGATTATAAAAAAGGGAATTATAATGCTTTGAGCTGAGCATGAGTATTAAGCACCTGATGAGGGTAGAGGCGCGAATGCTCCGGAAGTAATAGATTGTGGTTGATCAAAGAGAACAGCCTGATCATCATCATCTTGAAACCACATATTGTCAGTAAAATCATCGAGATTGTTGTTATTCACCTTGTTCTCAGGGATCTGGTCCTGGAACAGCTGTTTCTCGTTGGATGTGTTGTCGGCAAATTTACTGGGAGAAGACGGATGTACAGAAGCTCCCTGAGCAATAGGTTCCATATCCAAAGACATGGAAACGTCATGGAACAATTGGTCAAACTCATTAAAGTCTCCAAATTCCCCAGGGTTCAAGAACTGTGCAGGCCTCTCAACTGCGAGTTCAGAGGCCAGAAGATCATCCATTTCAATGTAATCCTCAATTTCAAACACAAAAGGCTCCACGCCAGAGCTCGAGGGCCTAATGTATGGCTCGCCGTTTGGCAAGAACCTTCCCGTCTGCTGGGGCTTAAGAAACTCTCCAGAAGAATTATTTACCAACGTGCTCTCCATCTCTTCTTCCCTGTTAACCTGCAAGTAAAGTTATTATCTATGTAATGAGTAAAGCAGAATTAAATGGACATGGAAATTAAGGCATCATCATACTATAGATTGGTAGCAAAAACCATATTCCTCTTCCTTGTTGAGAGAGAGAAGGAACTGACCTGGGGAACACTAGAAGCAAGGCCATTAATACAAATCTGAGGGATCTCCTCAAAATCATCTAACTGAACATTTACGGGCTCGAAAAGTCTAGCATTATCGACAAAACGAGTATCCTCATGACGAACCAGAGCCAGAGGTTCCTCTGGCAGAGCAATATCATCTCCATCTTCACTATCACTATCACTATCATCATCAACCCATTCTTCTTCTTGGAAAGGAGCACCATAATCCTCACCATTCTTGGGACCAGACCCACTTTTCTTGAACAGCTTATACAGAGCATAGTAATCCTGAAGGGAGAAAAAAACTAAATCAGATCAACTAATTGAGAACAAATAAAAGAAAGGGACCAACAGGTAATAAATACCTTGGCGTTCTTACATGGGTCGAGTTCTTCTTCATTCATAGTGTACTCATGCATCACCCAGTCAGTACGCTCACCAGTAGGTGCCCTACCTCTATAGAAAACAAGAGTCTTTTTGAGTCCTACCGACCTGGAGTTGTAGACAATGACTCGATCCTTCCCTGTAGCCTTCCAATACCCAGTTGCAGTGCCTCTACCCGACCTAGCTGCGTTTGGATACTTTCTGCTCCTTGGAGTAAAGTAGAACCACTGTCGATCTCCTGTCTTCAACACCGACTCACCTGTATATGTAAACTTTCAGAGACCCAAATATCAAAAAAAAAAAAAAGACTGCCAAGATGTAACTACCAGGCAAGTCATCGGGTTCAATCTTGTAAACATCAACGACGCCGATGGCATTGACTGTAAGCCTCTTTCTATACATCTTCCTCTTGAGATAATACATGACAAGCTCCTCGTCTGTCGGGTGAAATCGAAACCCTGGCGCTGTGAATTTACCCTCTTTGAAACATGAATTTGGACAAGGATTCGCCATCTACGTAACTATCATAACCGATCTCTTGGTAGATAAAGATCGAAGTCGAAAATCAATCCTACATGATACTGAGAGAAAGCAAAAGAAATTTTTCTCAAGGGCTGGAGTGATTTTGGTTGGCTGAGTGATGTCGTCTCTCAGCTTCTCTCCTACTTCGCAAACCGTTTCGATTATTGGGACTTAGCCAGGACTGTATGGGCCTCAATAAACGTTCTGTTCCAGCCCATTATTGAAGAAATATTTTCCTATCATATATCGAGTTAGACCCTGCTCATTTGGTTTTCTGTTCCGGTTCGGTTCTTTAAATCTTTGGTTTTTTGTAGTGTTTTTAAAACCGGACCGAAATTGAACCGGATAACTTTTGGGTTACGGTTCAATATAGTTCAACCGGGTCAAACATGGTTCAATAATCTGGGTTAATATATTTTTAGTGTATAACTTTAAAGTTAATGTTAGTAAATATGATACATAATTAAAATATAAATGAATTTAAAATATAAACATTGTAAATATAAACTAGCTTTATGTTTATATGGATGGTTTAAAGAATTTTGATAGTTTTAAATAATTTTTATCAGTTTAATAACTCTGAAATCTAATCTGACTACGTGACGGTGCATGGTCGAACCAATTACTAGACCCAACCCGGCTATGTATCCGGTTCATGGTCCGGTTTAAAAAAAAAACTGGTTCTTTGCTTCTAGAGGTTTAGGATCCATTTGGGTATTTAGAAAATTTGGTTCAATTTTAATTTTTTTTTATTCTCTGTTCGATTCAGGTAACAAAATTAGAGACCTACTAATATCTAAGATAATTTCGGATCTCATTCGGTTCTAGTTCGATTCCTTTTTTGGTTAATTTGGGTTAAAAGTCAAAAATTCGTTTTTAATTAAATATCAGATTTGGGAATTTTAAGATAAAATTTTGGATAATTTTGAATTTTCCAGATAAAAATTATTCTTGTAATTTTTTTTTGTTATTTCGGTTTATAAACGGTATTTTTAAATTATTTAATTATTTTAAAACCAAATATAATTAATATCTATAAGCATATCAATTATATTGTAGAAATTTGGGTATCCATTCGGCTTTTAGTTCGATTCCACTCCGGCTCTAGTTCTTTGATTGTAGAGATATATGATCTGTTCGAATACTTTGTAAAATCCAAACCCAAACAAAACCTCTTTTTTATTCGGTTCGGTTCAGTTTTTTTAGTTCCAGATAGCGTGTCTCGCATAAAATATTCTTAAATCACATGTTTAAAGGAATGAAAGAGCGGAATTATGTTTAAGAATATGATGCCCTTACTTACATTTAACCGTTTGTTGCATTTTTAATATTTAATTAGAATAATGAAAAATATTTTAAATTTGTTTTGAAAAACAAAATATATAACTATTAATATTTTGTTTTCATTTTCTTTTACAAAATCGTTCATCAACTTTCAGTAATCAAATATTTTAGCTAATTTGTGTGTGATTGATAGAATAGTCGAATGTAGATAATTTATAATAATAAAAGGAACCTTTTGAGGCTTTATAGAGCGTCCACATCAGCGAAAAAAACTTCTCCCGAAAGATGACACGTGGCATTATTATTACAAAAATAAAAAAAATAAAATATACATATAAAGAAAAATAAAATCATAAGTGAATATACAATATAAGAAATAGAAAAACTACATTAAAAAAATAATAAGTAAATCTACAATATAATGAAAAATAAATAATAAGTAAATATACAATATAAGAAATAAAGATATTACATTAAACATCTATCATAATATTATCATTTGATATAAAAGCAGGAAAATTAGAATAAATAAATATACAATTAAAAAATTAAAAAACTAAATTTAATATCCATCTGAAAAATATATAATAAAATAAATAATAAGTAGATATATAATATAAGAAATAAAAATATTATATTAAACATATATCATAATATTAGAATAAAAATAAATAATAAATAAATATACAATATGAAATATATAAAAACTACATTAAACATCTGAATAAATGTACAGTAAAATAAACAATAAGTAAATATACAAAATAAGAAATATAAATATTACATTAAACATCTATAAATAATATTATCATTTGATATAAAAGCAAAAACAAATAATAGAACAAGTAAATATACAATAAAAATAATAATAACTAAATATTAAATATAAGATATGGAAAAACTACATTAAACATCTATCTAAAAATGTATTGCTTTACATTTTTATTATTTACAAATATTTTTATAAGTAAATTTATATACAATATAGCAAGAAATAAAAAATAAGTAAATATACAATATAAGAAATATAAATGTTACATATTATAATAAGGAAATATAAAATATAAGAAAAAATAAATAATAATTAATAATTAAATATAATATATAAGAAATAAAAATATTACATTAAATGTATATAGTGATATTATCATTGATATAAAAGCACGATATTTATAATAAGTAAATATACAAAATAAGAAAACATAAACAGTAAATAAATATACAATATAAAAAATAGAAAAACTAAATTAAACATCTATCTCAAAAATGTATAGTAAAATGGAAAAATGTATAGTTAAATAAATAATAAGCAAATATATAATATAAGAAATATAAATATTACATTAAACATCTATCGTAAAATTACCATTTGATATAAAAGCAAGAAAATTAGAATAAATAAATATACAATATAGAGAAATTTTGTAGGATAGCTATTTTTAAATTTTTGTCACAAAAATATTCCTTAATGAGAAAATGACCAAAAGAAGTTTTACTAAGAGTAAAAATATATTTATATCCTAGGGTTAATTAATATAGACTTAGGGTTTAGAGTTAAGGGGTGGAGTTTCGAAGATATAGGGCTTCAAATTTAAAAAAAAAAAAAATTAAAATTAAAAATTTTCAAAATAAAAAGGGGTTATTTTGGTCATTTTCTTTATTGAATGCTATTTTTGTGACAAAAACTTAAAAAAAAAACTATTTGAGAGAATTGCCCTACAATATAAGTAAAATTAAATAATAAGTAAATATACAATATAAGAATGAAAAACTATATCAAACATCTATCTAAAAAATGTATAGTTTTCTGGTTTTTTTAAAGAAAATATGTGTTCACACAAACATACAATTCAAAATTTTGTTGTTATTCATAATACAACGTCCAAAAATAATAGATATATAGTTAATATTTTGAAAATCAAAATACCCCCGCGCATAGCGCGGATCAACTCCTAGTCTTTATATATAAAGTACACTTTCCTTCACTCCCATCCTGTCCACCTCAGCTTGCAAGATGTGCTGCCACGTGTCCCCTTTAATGAAACACTGCGTCTCGCGTGTTGTCTTCCGTCTGGGCTTACGTTTGGGCTTATTCTCATGAATTGTTTGCGGCCCATCGAATACCTAACTATGCACAAACCCTAGGTCAAGATGGTGAACGCGTTTGTGTTCTTCGTATCCTTTCGATCGGCGGAGACGAAGACAATCCAGTTACGTAACAGAGGCGTTGTGATCACTCTCACTTTAATCTTATTGTCTTTAATCTCATTAAATCATACGCCCACTACGATATCTTCAGATGCGTTGGTATAAATAGGTTTGTGCCTCTCTTCTGCGAATCGCGATCTCAAAATCTCTCTGCTATCCATCTCTCTCATATTCATCTCTTAGTACTCATCTCTCTTAATGGTTAACTCGAATTTGTTTTTTTCCGGCTTGAAGTCCGGCCGATGTTCATCTGTTGTCGAGGCGAGGCTAGTGAGATTCTGGGAGGCTAGGAACGTTAAGCATGATGGGGAGCTTATGTGGATGGATTTGCTCATGGTGGATGTTAACGGGAGTGATTTTTTATTCGTTCTTTTTTTAGTTTGTTTCTTAAGTTTTTTTGTTATATACTAAATTACTTTGGATATCTTTATATATATGCCGGCTTACTCCTTCTGTTAGATCCCAAGTTTATGACGACGTCGACTTATTTTTTTGTTCCAGTAGGTTAGTTGACGTTTAACCTATTTATATTGTGTTGCAGAGAATTGATGGTAGAAGGAATTTGTTGCACGAGATCACTAGACTTTCACCAAAGGCAAAGATAAGCTCTTTGTTAGTTCTCTTGACATAAATCATCAGGCATCTCCTTATGCTATCTATGGACCTAATCAGTTTAGAATTGTACTGATAATTAGGAAGAAGTATATTCCTTGATAGAGTAATATCAATATTAAATATTTGTATGTCTGTGTTTTGTCTAGGATTAGACTTAGTCTCTTCAATTTGTTCAAAGTGCTTCTCTTCAGATTGATCATATAAATTGGAAGCTTAATTAAATCTATTATGTTGGTTCCATGTTTGATTACCTTTTCTATAGGCACTTCTCTCTGGGGACCTTCAGTCAAACATTGCTCCAACCAGTAGTGAACCTTACGCCATAACAACAGTACGAAGTACTAAAGCTGCAACAAGTTCTCACGCACGACCACATGGTGCAGCCTTCATAGCACTGAGGTTGTTGTCTTATATGCAATGCCATGAAATGAATCTCACCTGTCTTAAGAGCTGCGTTGATTTTCTTATATTTTCTTCCTTCTCTGCCATTTAATTCTTGCTTGGTTTCCTTGCTCTTCAATCCAAGGGACAAGCAACTGGGTTGGTCGGTTTCATTTGACTGAAACTTGCAGCAATGAACATGGTTTCTCACACTCAAATTACCAAAAGAAGAAGAAGGCTCTCTCTCAAGTATTACACTGCAGGCAAGCATTCTCTGACGTTTTATTGAGATTTCAGTATAAGTGTATTCTTTTTGGTACTATCATCAAATCTAATATGTATGTTTCATACCACAGAGGACAGAAATTGATCGGGTCTTCTTTTGGAGATCTGGAATACATGGATGGGGCCTTTCTGCAAGCAGAATTATCTATGAGTGTGGGTTTTGTCTGTATTTTATAGAGAGGGAATGATGAGAGACAGTATTTTATTTCAGATTCTTAAATACATACTGGAATAAGTGAGACATACCATTGCAGACCTCAGAGAAGGGAAAAAATGCTATATGAGTTGAGACTGTTTCCCATTTATCTCCACAATTATGTATTTCTCTCTATAGCTCTCTTCTAACCAAGTGAAGGAGGCGATCATTTGGATGATGATTCTGATCAAAACCTTGATTGGCGATTTTTTATAGGTGTGAAGGACATGAGAAGATATAGATGAGAAAGGTTTAGAGATTTGTACTTTTTTTAATGTTCCTCAGCAACAAAGATGAGGGAAAAAAGCAAACAATAGAAAGAATTAATGATTACATTTTCTTACATTTTTTTATTGTAAGATAATTTTGTAAATTTTAACAAAAAGGGGAATTAGTAGAGTTGGTACAACTCTAAGAAAATTTCTGATTTAATGATTACATTTTTTATGTTTTTTATGGTAAGATAAGTTTGTAATTTTAACAAAAAGAGAAAATAGTAGAGTTGGTATAACTATAAGTAAATTTCTGATTTGTAAATTTCTATCTTTTGGCTTATTCCAATAGCCACTGTATTATGATGGATGTGGTTAACATGTTTATATGTGTCTATCTTCGGAGTCATGAAAGCTTTCAAAACTACTCACTTGGCTATCTTCAGAGTCATGAAAGCTTTGGCAAATGTTTTCATGCTGACTCTTTCTAAAATTACAATCAAGAAGAAAAAGAAAGATTATGCAACAATTACCTTTACGTGGCTCTCTCCGAGAAGTAACAGAAGAGGACAATGTCATTGTGAAAAGAAATACAAACAACATGGATGCAATGTTGGTTCCATACATTCTATGATTCTCTATATCTCTATAAACTAATTGGCCATCCGAACAATTTAACTAAGTTTTACAAAGAAATGTTTTTATGCTTCATAAAGTTCTTTATGAACTTAACCAAAAATATATTGGTTTCCTTGCTCTTCAATCCAAAGGACAAGCAACTGGGTTGGTCGGTTTCATTTGACTGAAACTTGCAGCAATGAACATGGTTTCTCACACTCAAATTACCAAAAGAAGAAGAAGGCTCTCTCTCAAGTATTACACTGCAGGCAAGCATTCTCTGATGTTTTATTGAGATTTCAGTATACGTGTATTCTTTTTGGTACTATCATCAAATCTAATATGTATGTTTCATACCACAGAGGACAGAAATTGATCGGGTCTTCTTTTGGAGATCTGGAATACATGGATGGGGCCTTTCTGCAAGCAGAATTATCTATGAATGTGGGTTTTGTCTGTATTTTATAGAGAGGGAATGATGAGAGACAGTATTTTATTTCAGATTCTTAAATACATACTGGAATAAGTGAGACGTACCATTGCAGACCTCAGAGAAGGGAAAAATGCTATATGAGTTGAGACTGTTTCCCATTTATCTCCACAATTATGTATTTCTCTCTATAGCTCTCTTCTAACCAAGTGAAGGAGGCGATCATTTGGATGATGATTCTGATCAAAACCTTGATTGGCGATTTTTTATAGGTGTGAAGGACATGAGAAGATATAGATGAGAAAGGTTTAGAGATTTGTACTTTTTTTAATGTTCCTCAGCACCAAAGATGAGGGAAAAAAGCAAACAATAGAAAGAATTAATGATTACATTTTCTTACATTTTTTTATTGTAAGATAATTTTGTAAATTTTATCAAAAAGGGGAATTAGTAGAGTTGGTACAACTCTAAGAAAATTTCTTATTTAATGATTACATTTTTTACGTTTTTTATGGTAAGATAAGTTTGTAATTTTAACAAAAAGAGAAAATAGTAGAGTTGGTATAACTATAAGTAAATTTCTGATTTGTAAATTTCTATCTTTTGGCTTATTCCAATAGCCACTGTATTATGATGGATGTGGTTAACATGTTTATATGTGTCTATCTTCGGAGTCATGAAAGCTTTGTAAACTACTCACTTGGCTATCTTCAGAGTCATGAAAGCTTTGGCCAATGTTTTCATGCTGACTCTTTCTAAAATTACAATCAAGAAGAAAAAGAAAGATTATGCAACAATTACCTTTACGTGGCTCTCTTCGAGAAGTAACAGAAGAGGACAATGTCATTGTGAAGAGAAATACAAACAACATGGATGCAATGTTGGTTCCATACATTCTATGATTTTTTATAGGTGTGAAGGACATGAGAAGATATAGATGAGAAAGGTTTAGAGATTTGTACTTTTTTTAATGTTCCTCAGCAACAAAGATGAGGGAAAAAAGCAAACAATAGAAAGAATTAATGATTACATTTTCTTACATTTTTTTATGGTAAGATAAGTTTGTAATTTTAACAAAAAGAGAAAATAGTAGAGTTGGTATAACTATAAGTAAATTTCTGATTTGTAAATTTCTATCTTTTGGCTTATTCCAATAGCCACTGTATTATGATGGATGTGGTTAACATGTTTATATGTGTCTATCTTCGGAGTCATGAAAGCTTTGTAAACTACTCACTTGGCTATCTTCAGAGTCATGAAAGCTTTGGCCAATGTTTTCATGCTGACTCTTTCTAAAATTACAATCAAGAAGAAAAAGAAAGATTATGCAACAATTACCTTTACGTGGCTCTCTCCGAGAAGTAACAGAAGAGGACAATGTCATTGTGAAGAGAAATACAAACAACATGGATGCAATGTTGGTTCCATACATTCTATGATTCTCTATATCTCTATAAACTAATTGGCCATCCGAACAATTTAACTAAGTTTTACAAAGAAATGTTTTTATGCTTCATAAAGTTCTTTATGAACTTAACCGAAAATATATTGGTTTCCTTGCTCTTCAATCCAAGGGACAAGCAACTGGGTTGGTCGGTTTCATTTGACTGAAACTTGCAGCAATGAACATGGTTTCTCACACTCAAATTACCAAAAGAAGAAGAAGGCTCTCTCTCAAGTATTACACTGCAGGCAAGCATTCTCTGATGTTTTATTGAGATTTCAGTATACGTGTATTCTTTTTGGTACTATCATCAAATCTAATATGTATGTTTCATACCACAGAGGACAGAAATTGATCGGGTCTTCTTTTGGAGATCTGGAATACATGGATGGGGCCTTTCTGCAAGCAGAATTATCTATGAATGTGGGTTTTGTCTGTATTTTATAGAGAGGGAATGATGAGAGACAGTATTTTATTTCAGATTCTTAAATACATACTGGAATAAGTGAGACGTACCATTGCAGACCTCAGAGAAGGGAAAAATGCTATATGAGTTGAGACTGTTTCCCATTTATCTCCACAATTATGTATTTCTCTCTATAGCTCTCTTCTAACCAAGTGAAGGAGGCGATCATTTGGATGATGATTCTGATCAAAACCTTGATTGGCGATTTTTTATAGGTGTGAAGGACATGAGAAGATATAGATGAGAAAGGTTTAGAGATTTGTACTTTTTTTAATGTTCCTCAGCAACAAAGATGAGGGAAAAAAGCAAACAATAGAAAGAATTAATGATTACATTTTCTTACATTTTTTTATTGTAAGATAATTTTGTAAATTTTAACAAAAAGGGGAATTAGTAGAGTTGGTACAACTCTAAGAAAATTTCTTATTTAATGATTACATTTTTTACGTTTTTTATGGTAAGATAAGTTTGTAATTTTAACAAAAAGAGAAAATAGTAGAGTTGGTATAACTATAAGTAAATTTCTGATTTGTAAATTTCTATCTTTTGGCTTATTCCAATAGCCACTGTATTATGATGGATGTGGTTAACATGTTTATATGTGTCTATCTTCGGAGTCATGAAAGCTTTGTAAACTACTCACTTGGCTATCTTCAGAGTCATGAAAGCTTTGGCTAATGTTTTCATGCTGACTCTTTCTAAAATTACAATCAAGAAGAAAAAGAAAGATTATGCAACAATTACCTTTACGTGGCTCTCTCCGAGAAGTAACAGAAGAGGACAATGTCATTGTGAAGAGAAATACAAACAACATGGATGCAATGTTGGTTCCATACATTCTATGATTCTCTATATCTCTATAAACTAATTGGCCATCCGAACAATTTAACTAAGTTTTACAAAGAAATGTTTTTATGCTTCATAAAGTTCTTTATGAACTTAACCGAAAATATATTGGTTTAAATTCCATTAACGTAAAGATACATTATCTTTTGTAGTCTACATATTATGATTTTAAAGTAGCCATTGGTTTGAATCTATTTTTATAACTTTATATTATAGTAATAGACTATATGGGATTATTAATTTCATAGTAATATAATTTTTAAAAATTCTGCTTAAATGAATGAGTGTTAGTTAATCTGAAAATGTAGTACGGCCTTGGCTTCATATGGTGGTTTATTTGATAAAAGTTTGGATGATATGGTTTATTTGATAATCGTCTTAATATAATGTGTGTATACTTAAATAGTCAATTTTAGATTGTTATGTTATTTAACTAACTTTACAAAAACCAATTGTAATTTGATTCATTTTTCACATTACCTAACTCAATGGTTTAAAAATGTATAAAACAGTACCAACGCATTCACAAACAAATATATAAGAATGAAAAATAATTCATAATTTATGTATTAAATTTCAACTGTAGTGACATGCATTTTTATTTTAGTTAATTTTAAAATAAAAATATAACAAACACTAAAAGTGTAAAATAATTACATTAATGAAAAAATAAAAGCTTTTTATTAATTTATCAAACCTATGATTTCTGATAAGAACAACAAAAAAATAGGAAAAATTAAAATTATTTTTAATTTAGAGTAAACTGCATATTTTTACACGTATATGAAAATATAATATATCTTTTAATTGATTTTCACTTGCTTAACAAAGATTAATATAGACGAAGATAATTTAATAACAACATCGTTTACAATAATTGATGTTAAACAAATATTTTGTATCATTTATTAATAATTGTCTCAAATTGATATCATTCATTTTTTCTGATACTATAGAATAGAGTAAACACTATTAAAAGCACTTTAAAAAAAACTCACATTTTCATAGGATAGCACAATCTCAAGGGTGTCCCCGTGCACTGCGTTTTATTGCTTCCAAGAGTGCAACACTTTCACATGCACTTTCGAACCACTCTTGAAGGGTTTCACATCTTTCGAAGAAGTGACTTGCATCATTGAAGACATTTTAGGTTATTTCGAGAGTGTAGGTATGATTAGATGTGAGAAACAATGGAGGGTGTTGGGGTGTATATATAGTGTTAGATTACTTGATGTTCACTAAAGGTCGCCGAGAATAATATATTGCATATTCGAAGTGATCAGTTAAGGAAATCGCAAGAGTAGTAATCAAGCAAAAACAGATTTTAGGTGATATGTATCCTTGATGGCCAAGTTAGGGAGATTTATATTTTATCTTAGCAAAAAAGGATTGTAGGTGATATCTTCATGAATATTATAGACTTTAACTAAAGGAAACTGGTACGATTGCATATTGTTAGCGAGATTTATGTATCCTTAATGGCCAAGTAAGCGAATTTTTTCTATTTTGTTAGCAAAAAAAAGATTGGGAAAATTGTTTTTTCAGAGCAAAAAAAAATGGTAACTATGTCCCTTTAGACTAATCTATACTACTTTATGTCCCACTAGACTAATTTTTTTCAAAATGGCAGTAATGCCCTTAAAATTGTAATTTTTTAAACAAGATATATAATGAGTTCGATCAAGGGGGATCGATCGATCCGACTTTACAAGGTCCAATGGATCGATCGATCCTGATCATTATGCAGAACCAAAAAAAATGTGAAGTATACATTGATCAACCTGGTCCATTTCACTCGATCGGCGAAGGTCGATTTATACAGATCGACCGATCGGTAAGTATAGATCGATCGATCCCGTGTCCAGGAAAGTATCCCAAATCGATTTTTTTGGTTTCCTATGATTATATTTGGATTGATTCCCACTTGATTTGAACCGACCAAGCATGATTTCAACTCTTTAAACTCGATTTCTTTGGGATGAAACCCATAATTTCCCATTCACGAACAAATGGGGAGAAAATCAAAGTGTCACTTAAGTTTATAAACCCTAACTCACTCAATTTCACTCTGATTTGGATGATTATTCGGCG
Source organism: Brassica napus (assembly GCF_020379485.1). NCBI lineage: Eukaryota > Viridiplantae > Streptophyta > Magnoliopsida > Brassicales > Brassicaceae > Brassica > Brassica napus. The sequence continues at coordinate 17,328,043 of NC_063438.1, forward strand.
TAACCCATACGATTTCGTGAGCTTTTTACGAATCTATCCCTCTTTAGTTCGTTCTGCAAAGGTATGAAACTCTATCTCCACTTCTTTCTAGAGTTTGAAAATAGAAAGGTAAAAGGTAATTTTTTTGAGTTTGTTAGGATGTTTATGCTTCAATCATGTGTTAAGGTGATGATTAGAGAAGATTTTGTACACAACTATGGCTTAAATCATATTTTTTAGATAGATTTAGGAATTTTAAGTTTTGTTTTTAAAAAAAAAATCAAAACACCAGAAAATTGGAATTAATACAGTGAGAATGCTAATTCTTTGACATTGGTTATTGATAGAATATTAAGAGACATTATTTAACTAAGCTGTAATATTTGTTATTAATAGCTATGTGTTGTATTGTATTCAATTTTCAGGTATGGAGTTATAGTTGCGTAGTCGTTTATACGGTGAGGGATTGGGACCTCAGGTTAAAAAGATTAATAACAGCTACCGACTAAAACTTCTCGAGTTGCTGAAAGAAAAAATGGAGCTAGAATTCGATGAAGTTATACAAGGCATAAATTGGAGCAGAAAGAGGGGTATCTGATGGAAAGATTCTTGTTTGGTTTCCGAATTTGGATAATGGAAGCTGTTCCTACTTTAGGAGAGATTTGTGGCACAAAAGTCAGCAAAAATTTTACATGTCCGCTGTGTGGTAATTGGAGAGGATGTGCAAAATGTTCTTAAGAAGATATCATTGGCGTTGAGAACTTATTCCCAGAAAAAGTATGCATATATTTTTCTAATAAAAATATTTATTGTCTTGTTCACTTTACTAATGATTTGATTGTTTGTAGGAGATTTTGCATTCATTCATGGAATGCCACATAGATGGAGTGGTCCTTTTGGCAACTGATTTTGTACAGAAGGATGAGAAGAAAGATAAAAGAATGGATCGCATTTTGGATATGATCAATAGAAAACATGATTGGAACAATCATGTTTGGGGAGTAAAAGAAGCTACGAGCTCCGAATTTGAGGAATTTGGCGAAGAGAAAGAAGAGGATCAAGCAGCTGATACTGAGAGAGGTGAGAATAGTCATGTTGCAGAGAATGTTGATGGTACAGCTGATGTTTCGGAAAGAAACAAGAGAAAGCATGCGGACCGAAGAGCAGAGTCAAGGAAGAAGAATGTCTTGTACCACCTAGCTGCTTCATCAAAAGGGAATATTGACACAGATATGGAAAATTTCTTGGAGGGTCTGGTACAAGCTTCTTTTACTAAATGGTCGATCCGAAAAGCTCGATCTATACAGATCGATCATTCTGTAAAGTACCAGGTCGATCCAGTCAGTAGATCCTGATCATTATGCAGAACTCCATCCAGCCGAGTGCTTTTATTACGAATGCAAAAATGACTTGTCTTCTTATTATGCATCTAATGAAGCTACGCTACATAGTAACATCATACTCTATTGTTGGCTCTAAAGCTATAGGAAATATTATGATTAATTTGTGATTCAGCATAAATAAGAAAGTAGAGAAACCCTTTAGTTAAGAATTACTTTTCGCAACTCTTTCAAACTCTATACATAATCAAAGACTCATAATACGTCAACTCCATGACCACTAAATGTGCATCATGTTTTCTTCTAACTTAAGTTTAGGTCACGATGTCTCCCCTGGACTCCAACTGTAGCTATGATGAACACCCAGAAGATGGCACACAAAGCACCCACAACTGATAAGAGAAGAAAACCTCTGTTTCCGATACCCTTCTTTGCTGCGGTAACTTTGCTAGTAGTCACTGACTTCGCACTGAACCTGATGCGGCTCAAGCTAGACATACGCACAAAGGTCCTATTAAGTGGACCCTCACAGGCAGAGGCTGGTGTTGAAGGTATTGAGTCCAGCAAGGCCCACATAGCTGATGAGAACTGACTCCTTGTTTCACCACCAATTTGGCATTCCTGGTCTTGGGCATTAACACTCATAACAGGGTTCTTGGATTCAGGCATCACACCTAAACAAATTGGTGTTCACCAAGTATCAGAGGAATGGTTTAAAGGTTATTACATATAAAGATTTATACAAGAGGGTTTGATATATAAATACATGTCTTGGTTCAGGTGAAAGACTAATGCAGGAAAAAGCATTTAAGTACCTGATGAAGGTGAAGCAAATGCTAGAGAAGAAGATTGTGTTTGATCATAGAGATCAGCCTGAGCATCTTTAAACCACATATCGTCAATAAATTGATTGACTTTTGGGTTAGGATCCATGAAGCTGTTGGCCTGACTCTCAAGGGTCTGGTTCTGAAACTGTTGTTGATAAAGGAAGTGCTGCCTTCCGTTGTCAGCAAAATTACTCAGAGAAGTCAGATCTGTGGAAGTTCCCTGAAACACAGGTTCTAAATCGAAAGACATGGAGACGTCATGGAACAATTGGTCATAGTCATTAAAGTGTTCATATTCACCGGGGTTCAAGAACTGTGCAGGCTTCTCAACTGAAGCAGCTCCTTTTTCAGGGGTAAGAAGATCATCTATTTCAATGTAATCCTCCTTCTCAAACAGGAAAGGTGCCATACCAGATGCATTGAAAGCTGACTTGACCTCAGTAGCATCAAATGAGTTTGCTGCATGGGACTGATAGCTCGAGTGCATGCTGTTTGGCTGGTAATTTGGCAAGAACATTCCAACTTCCGAGGGGGCAAGAAACTCACCAGAAGAATTATTCAGCAACGTGCTCTGTATCTCTTCTTCGTTATTAACCTGCAAGTACAAGTATCTATTTAGTGAGGGAAGCACTACAAAACGAACATATTAAAAGAGAGAAGAAACTGACCTGCATAACACCAGAAAGCTCGTTCATTTGTCTTGGAGCAAGCCCAGGTGCATATGGGATCTCGTTGAGAAGCTTGTTGAAATCATCTGACCGAACATTGACAGGATTGCAAAAAACACCATCATCCACACGAGGGTTATTCTCGTAACGGACCACATGGTCATCCAGCACAGCAACATTATCTGCCTCTTCTCTATCATCATCATCATCGACCCATTCTTCTTCTTGGAACGGAGCACCATACTCTTCACCGTTCTTGGGACCAGCCCCACTTTTCTTGTACAGCTTATAAAGAGCATAATACTCCTGAAATCCAAAAGGCATAATAGTTAATACAAACGAAGGAGACCAACATATAATGTTTGATTAAAAAGAGTTATTTGAGAGAATTTCCCTTATAGTTATTAAGAATTAATTTACCTAAACAAAAAAAATTTACCTTGGCGTTCTTACATCTGCCGAGTTCTTCTTCATCCATTGTGTACTCGTGCATCACCCAGTCAGTACGCTCACCATTAGGTGCACGACCTCTATAGAAAACAAGAGTCTTTTTGAGTCCTACCGATCTTGAGTTGTACACTATGATTCTATCCTTCCCTGTAGCCTTCCAATAACCAGTTGCAGTGCCTCTACTCGACCTAGCTGCGTTTGGATACTTCCTGTTCCTTGGCGTGAAGTAGAACCACTGCCGATCTCCAGACTTCAATACCGACAGACCTGCCTCACACAGATTGTTCAGTTCTGTTAGAAAACTAATTTCAACAAAGATACATGTGTGCATAGTTTTGAAAAAAAAAAAAAACCTAAGCTTTGTGGATAATAAATAAATTCAACAGAAACCATACGAAACGAAATCGTTTGAACATAAGTAAGATCAAAGCTTGTACATACGAATTGTGATACGATCGTTTACTTTTCAATCAAGTCAACGAGCAAACTGATTAACCTTGAAACTAAAAAATCCTAAAACTAAATAGCTATTGGGTAACGATCACAAAGCAAACCCTAAGAAAGCAAACAGAGAACCAGGAGATCTAAAGCGTAGCGTGAGAATCAAGTAAAGTAAAAGGATATGAAAATTACCAGGCAACTCGGTAGGATCCACTTTGTAGACATCAACGACACCGATTGCGTTGATTCTAAGCTTTCTCCCACAGATCTTCCTCTTCAGATAATACACCACCAGCTCCTCATCCGTAGGGTGAAACCGGAAACCTGGTGCGCTGAATCTACCTTCTTTCAAACACGAATTCGCCATCTCCGACAATGAATCTGTCTTTCAGACCAAACAAAAAGAATCGATACGGGTCAACGAGAAGCAAACCCTAATACAGAACAGAACAAACGTGATCTCCTTCTTCTCTTCTCCTCTCACGATTAAAGTGGAGAGAGCGAATCAAACCTACATAACACAGGGCATGATATTAAGAAACAAGAGGCGAGAACTAAGCTTCTTGGGTTTTTGATCGGCGAAGGGAAATATTTTGTTTGGTTCGGTCAAAGATGCGATAACAATTACTAATATTCTAGGGTTTTTGGTCAGCTTTTTAGAGAATACGAAGTTTCCAAGAACCTACGTGCTGCTGGGCTTCGAATACGACTGCGGGGCCCACAGCTCTGACTTTCAATTTCTGACTTTATCCATTTTTTTCATGCACTCTTGACTTTATCCAGAAACAAAAATATTCCTCTACTACTAGTACTAGACTTTTTTTTTTTTTTGATCGAAAGACTATTCTATTACTCAAACTTGAGGTGGTCTGGGTAACCAAACCGGAATAGAACAACCAATAAAACATAACTCCCTATGGAAGGATCTAGCAGTCTTAGCTAAAAAATCAGCAGTCTGATTGCGTGTCCGTGGAACGTGAGTGATTTTAAAATCTGGAAAGCATATCTGTAGCGTCTCTATCCTCTCCAATTCCGTCGCAAAGCTTGGCCACGCCTGAGGGTCATTCACCATTGCTATCAGTTCCTTACAGTCTGTCCCAAAGCTCTGGCAGGTCGAATGTTGCAGCATATTCTCCATCGCCCATTGCAGTGCCTCTACTTCCGAATGCAAGGCTGATTCGCGCCGAGGGAAATTCCTTGTCCCCATAAGCTGAGCATTCCCAGAACTATCTATCTACGCCCATCCGCATCCACTAAAGTTAGCAAAAGATGTCCAAAATCCATCTAACAAGCACATATTTCCCAAGCTTATGACTTGGGACTCCTCATTTGTATTAGCTTGTGCCACTGGTTGTACCACATCATTAGCATCGAACCAGGCTTGGCATTCGCTCTCCGCATGTCGGACTAACTCCAAAGGATCTCTATCTATTCCCCTGAAGAGTTTTTCATTCCTAGCCTTCCAAATGTACCATATTATCCAGGGATAAGGGTCCCTATCACGATCAGGCTCAATAATGCTATTTTTTCTCCAAAATAGATAGTCCATATTTGTGTAGATGCTTGATACCGGAAAAATGTTCGGGCTTGTCGGAGTCGAAGCTAAAGACCAAACTTGAAGAGCTGGTGGGCATTCAAAAATTGCATGTGTGACAGTCTCCTCTACTTCTCCACATCTTGGGCAATAGTTGTCACATCTCTTATTGCGTCTTACCAGGTTCCTTGTTACTGCCACATGACCAGTTAACAACTGCCATATAAGATGACATATTTTCGTAGGAGCCTTCAATTTCTACGCAAACGCTTGGAGCTTTATAATACTTGAGTCCAAAACTTCCCTTTCCTCTGTTTTATTCAATAAATTCTGAGCCACCCAGTATCCAGACTTGACCATGTACTGACCATTCCTTGTGAAGTTCCAGCAGAAAGTGTCTCGACGATGAGTTGAGCTTATGGCCAAACTCCTTATGAGTGGTATATCATCAGGATGAACATAGTTCTCCAATAATCCCACATCCCAATCCTTCGATTCCTGATTAATAAGATCGCTTACTCGCATATTAGGATGCATCACTGGTGCCATTGGGGCAGCTGGCCTCGCGGGATTCGTTGGAATCCATAGATCCTCCGAAACCTTGACCTCATAGCCAGAGTGTATCTTCTGTCGAATGCCCAGTAATAGCAGATTCCTTGCAGCAGAAATGCTCGTCCACACATAAGATGGGCCACTAGCAGCGTTTACTCTTAGTGGAGAACTCAGCCTATAATATCTCCCCCGTAGTACACGGGCCACCACAGAATCAGGGAATTGTACTAGTCTCCATAGTTGTTTTGTCAACAATGCCAGATTAAACTCATGGATCATGCGGAAGCCAATCTCCCCCTCCTCTCTGGGTAGGCAAACCTTGTCCCATTTCTAGTACTAGACTTTTTAACCGCGCTACGCGCAGATAAGATATTATATATATTTTTCAATTCTAAAAAAATAATATATAATATTGTATTATATTAGTTAAAGAATATAAAATAAGACTACATAACATAAATATATATTTTTTAAATTTACTTTGTGAAAATCATTATGTTGTTCGATTGTTGTATTTGATTCACATATTTGCATAGATATTTATGATATATGAATAACTATATTTTTATTATCGGTAAATAATATACATTTCTTATATAATATAAGAAAAATGAAATTATTTACTTTTTAAACAAGTTTGTCTCATGTTGGGGACTCGGTTATAGACATATCATATTCGAAGGAGATATTTTTACAGTTATCAATCTTCTTAACAGTAAAAAAACAAATCTGAATATCAAAACAATATCTCATACGACCTCTTTGTGGAATAACTGCTCTGAAGAAATTGAATTTAGGCATCTAAAAGGACTGAAAATGGATGTGCAGATGTGTTATCTAAGTTAGTTTTATAAAATACTATTCATAGTTCATATATCATTTATGTTCATCCTATTTTTTTGTCCATCTTATCTTAAACATCTTGAAATAACTGATGCTAATTAATAATAAACTTTTGGCTGGCAAAAAAAAATCAAATTTGTCTAATTATCGCTTAAATATTTTAATATTGTATAAGAAGCTTTCAAGTGATTTCATAGTTTAATTTTTATTAGTTTTTCTTTTGTTAATTTTTAGAGTTTTTTTTGTATTTAAGATTTTTTTCCAAATTAAGCTTCTATTTCTTTCACAGAATTGATATATATATATATAATATATATATATATACATATATATGTCATAAAAATTACCATCAAATCAGTTTTACTTATTTATTATTTTTTAATGAAAATACACTTTTTAAATCATTTAATTTAAAATAAAATTACATATTAATTTTCTGTATTCTAACAATTTGATTGATTTAATTAATTTGTTTTGGTATAACTTAAAAAGTTTTCATATAAATCGGGGAAAGCAAGCTTATGTTGTTATATTATATTTATTTGTGTAAAAAGAACATTATTTTTTTGTAACTTCAAAAAGATACATTATTACAATTTTAAATTAATAAAAATTGAATAAAATGGTAATTAAATATTTGTAAATCTAATTGTTTTTTTATCTTGTTTAGTTGGATTCTCATGGAAAAAAATCGGTAGGTTAAACAAATGTTTCAAAAACATTTGTGTTATATATTGTTTTGTCTATAAATTACAAAATTTATTGAATTGATATATTTAATTATTGCATCCTTAAATAAAATTTTATTAAGACATTAGAGAACTATGTTTTGAGTTGTTTTGTCAAAATTATACAAAAATCTATGCTTTTTCATATTTGTCACGAAAATTTATATGTTAAACTTACTTTTACAAAATTTATAACTTTGTCATGAAAACAAAAATCTATGTTTTTTCATATTTGTCAATGTTCTTACACTTTCAAAGAATATATTAGTTTAGTCACTTACTTATTTGTTTTTTACAAAACAAAATCGGAGTTTTGAAAGTTGAATTCATATTATTGTAGCTGTACATAAGAGTTTGTGATTACATACTTAGTGATTCTTGTATATTTGTCCAAGAAAGTTTCAATGGCTTAGTGGTAACTGTTTTATATTTATGTCATAGTAACCCGGGTTCGATCTTTTCCTTCGTATTGTTTTTTCATTTTTTACGAAAAAATAAATGAGATGATTATTGTAGCTGTACATAAGAGTTTGTGATTACATACTTAGTGATTCTTGTATATGTGTCCAAGAAAGTTTCAATGGCTTAGTGGTAACTTCTCCATATTTATGTCAGAGTAACCCGGGTTCGATCCTTTCCTTCGTATTATTTTTTCATTTTTTTACGAAAAAATAAATGAGATGATGTGGCAAATTCGGACTTACTGATTAGTTGATTTTCCTATCCTACGTAGACAGCCTATATGAGGCTTATATTCTACTTTTATTACTTACTAGGTGGACCTTCCGCATGCATGTGCAGGCATTAACATTAATAATAAATCTTTATATATAAAAGAGACTTTCAATCACTCCGGGTACTGCCAACAAAGACGACTCGTCAGAAATAGGAAGCCTCCGCGTTGACACGTGTCTATGTAAAAGAAATGTTCCGTTTCATTTAAGTTAGATATAATGGGCTTAAGTTTGTACTGTATTTTCGGCCCATAATCCTAATATGATAAGGCAGAAAAGTGTGTCCTTCTCTCCTCTGCCTGCGACAGCTATGGTGACGCTAGAGTTTCTTCACCGTTACTGAAACAGTTTTCGTTATGATTTCTTGGTGTTTAATCCCAAATCTGACGCCCACTATATTTATACCCCCTCGAGTTTGCGTCGTTGAAGCTCTGTCGATTTGGGTATAAATATGTTCGTATTTCTCTTCTAGAAATCATCCTCTCCTCATCACTCTTCTCTTATCTCTTTAGAGTATACTAATTCACTGTTTAATGGCTTCCTTGAGGGTGGTCTTCTCCGATTTGAAGTCCGGCCCACAGAATAGAAAGCATAAACTTTACCAGGTTTAGTTTTAACGTTATTATTATTATTTTTTGGTTTTGAGTTCCACAAAAGGTTCTGCAAATCAGTTAATTATGTATCTTAGTCTTTTAGAGATATTGTGTGTTTGTAATGTTCATATTGAGCAAAAAGTTCTGCTAATGTCTAAATAAAAAAATTCAGATCCAAACTGTAAAACGGCTGCACAACGAGTGGATAGAGAATACAGATCGATGGGCCACTGGATTTCTGGAAATATTTGAAGAAGGTTTCATAAGAAGGTAAGTAAAATTGTGAAGACACTTTCAACTAACAACACATTTACAAGTTTATACTAATGTTCTGCCCAAGCTTTGATTCTAAATAACAAAGACCTTAAATGTTAATAGGGGACTGCAATCAGAGGGGGTATTCAAGAGAGGTAATCAGAAAATTCCCAGAAACAAACTGGAGAATGGTGAGTATGACGACGCAGACGCAGACGATCAATTCTATGAAGAATATTTTGACCATGACTTGGGCAGGGATGAGTATGAAGATGAACGACACTATGCAAGGATAAAGATGTTGAAGAAGAGGAAGAGAAAACTGTTAAGACGGATGCAAAAGACAACAAGATCATTTCACTCATGACATGGTTACTAAAATCCCTTACTCTCTTACTCTATCTCTCTTTATCATCGTTATCATGCACAATGCCTTTTTAGTAAGATAACGTGATCCGTCTTAGTGACAATTCTTGGTGCTTAGTTTAGTTGTTTCAAGGAAGCCAATAGGCTTCTCAAGCATTAAAAAGTGATCCTTGAGTGTTTGTTTTAAGGTATGTATTTTTGGTCAATGTGTTTAGAGAAGCTTAATCAGTTTTGTAAGATTTTTTTGTTAAGAAAGAATAAACTTCTATTATATGTCACGATTTTTTTCTGGAGTAGGAAGCATATAAGAGAAGTGTAGAACAGTTGGTGAAGCAATAGAATGGGTTTAGGTCTACAAGAGGAGGAGATTCGCATATGGGCTGTTCGGGTTGTAAAATTTCCAGTGGAGGAGGAATGTGAGGTTTTGGATACATGAGCAACACAGAGGTAAGAACTAAGACAGCATTTGCTCTTGATGATTGAAAACAACGTGATGTGTTACTAATGCAATTGTATTGTTGCAGGAATTGGTTATAGCTTGGAGACTTGACATATATATATATATATCTACATTTATAGACATGTGAATATTGTGGAGTGACTTTTCTACAGAAGTTTATTAGATTCCTATAATTTTCACATTGAGAGTCTGTGCTTTTTGTTTAGTCTTTGTCCCAATTTTTTTTTTTTTGATCAACTGTCTTTGTCCCAATTAGTAATTTGTTATCAGTCCTTTTTTTCTTTGCTGTAACAAAGACAATATGGAACCAAAACAAGAAAGAAAGAGATTTGTGTCCCTTTTGAATATATAAACACTTTGTAATTTCAATTTGGGTAGAGAAAATAGAAAGTTGTTTGAAGGAACATATTAAAATTGAATAACTAAAGTTGGTTTTTGTGTCTTTAAATTCAATCTTATTTTAAGGTTTTCCCAATATGTTCTTCTCCGATACCAAAACATCAAATCTTAAATTTAAAATTATATTTAAATTACAGATTTTAATACTGATCAAAATTAAATAAAAATTTGATTGGTTATCTATGTAATGTTAGAAATGCATTTAAAATGTATTTAAAATGTATGCTGTCTATTAACAAAATTAGTAAAATAAAAAAAAATGCAAGTCTACTTTTTCGCTGACAAAAATATAACAAAAAACTTGAATAAATTTTCAAAGAGTTGAGAAGCTTAGAAAACACTTTCTAACAGACATAAATAATTTTTTTTTTCTAATAAAAGCATTCTGCTAAACATAATTATGGCCCACATTTAATCTCGCAATGGAGTTTTAACTTAATATTTAACATGATTAAAAGGTATTCAGACATGATAACATATAAATAATTGTTCTAAAAGGTTTATTGCTCACAACAACCAAACAAGTATCCATTTTTGTAAAAATAAATATATACAAAATACACCATAAAAAATTCAAACATCAAAATAAATTGTTAAACGTGAATTAGCCTAACTGAATGACAATGTACCCAAACCACGGGCTACCTTAAATGCCACATCTAATTCTTAATGTATAGATAAAACATAGATTACTTAAAAAAATAAATTATCTTAACACTTTTAACCAGACAAAATCATATTTTTAAAACAAGAAATATTATTTTAGAAAATCATATCTAAATTTTCCAGATAGCATGATTTTTTTGGTATTCAAATAGAATAACATGTACAAAATTTAACTAAAATATATATATTTTTAATTAATAAATAATTATATTAAAAATTTATCCTAACTATTTAAATTATTTTTTAATATTGATCCCACCCGTAGGGCGGGCCGACCCTAGTTGATATTATATTTACAACTATATAATACTTATGTTACATGTATATGATTAATATGAAAGATTCGATGTTACATATTGATATTTATACTATGTTCATATGAACAAAGAATACATTAGAACGTTTAGAAAACGATCATATTTAACACTAATCTTAAAACATCAGAAAAATATAATTGAGAAAAAAAAATATTTCACGCATAACCCCAATAAAAAAATCAGTCATGAAGTATAAAAGAGAGATTTGAATTACCTGAGATTTATTATCATTGGTTTCATTGTAACAGCAGAGATGATTTACGGTTTCTTTCTCTAAAAGCCTTGAGTCAGAAAAGAGGTAATTCTAACAAAAATATTTAAAGATGTAAACAATCCCCAAAAGATAACAAATTATATAATTGATAGGACAACGTCAATGAGTTTCAAAGTTTTTAAAAAGCTTTGAGATTAGCTTTGGCTCTCAGACGTACCGAAGATGATCACACACAATAAATATATTGCACTTGATTAGCATACATATCTTATATTATATTCTAGATAAGTGATTTAACTTCATAAAAAAATCCCACTATAAGGATTTAAATAATAGATAATAAGGAATGAATAAGGAATTTTAACGTTAAACCCTCCCCCCCCCAACTAACGTTAAAGTAGAGTATAAAACTATTATAATTATCTTATATAAAAATTCGTTCATTATATTTTATAGTTTATAAATATTAAAAGTAATAAATATAACATTATTAATCTTTCTATAATTTCGAGATTTAGTTACCATAAATTGTTATTTGTAATATTCTTTAGATTATATGGCAAGTGATGTTAAATGTTTTTAGACTTACCTTAAATTTTTAGATTTAATTTAAATAAATAAAATTTAAAAATAATCGACCAATCAAATTATAACAATTTTTTTTGAAACTTCAGCTATGAGTGACACGTCACCAGATCTTACTAAAGTGACTTATCTTTTAATATATAGGGGGATTATATGATAAAAGAAAGAAAAAAAGTTATCCATCTCTAACTCCTCTCCGATGAGATCAAGCTCTCCGGCCGACAGAGTGGGCTTCCACAGCCACTGTCGGTCGGGTTTCTGCTCTTAAGTTTTTAAGTTCTTTGCATGCGGTTTCAGACTCTGGTGATCCTTCTATTCCGGCTAGCTTTAACTCTGGCGTCATCACCTTACCTCTCTGGTGAAGGCGGATGGCTTTTGATCATGATTCCGACCTGGTTCTCTTCAGGTGATGGTTTTAGTTCTCCCCGGATTTCTAGATCTGTGAGGTGTTTTAGTCTATGTGTTGGTAACTTGTGTTGCGGATGAGATCTTGACGCGGTCGATTGTCGCTCTCCATTGGATGAAGCTTTCCGATGTGGGGAAATATACAGTCTTCTTTGACCTGGGTGAGGTGTTGCTATGGATGATGGCTTCCTTAAATATCCAATACAGTAGTTGGAGATTGGAGGTTGGAGGTCGTTCTTTGGTTGTGGTCTTGTTTCCCGGTTGAACCCAGTGTTTAACTGAGACACCCTGACCCAGCGTAGCTGAAATGGTAGGCAATATCATGACACTTGACGCCAGCCATGAGGCTGAAACAATGTGTCTTTAGGATCCCAGGACGTCTTTGACAAAAACCCACCAATATGAGCCAAACCTGAAATGAAATGGAAGAAGGAGAGGTGAGCATTTCGACAAAAGCTCAGTGAGGGAAGTTCCAGGAGCCCTGAAATCAATCACCAACAATCATCACACAACATAGCATAAGCATCTAACTTTAACATTTAGTAAATCAAAAGCAATCAACAAGAAACGAGGATAAACCCCGGCGGTGCCAACAATGAGACCACGCCACCTAAATCGGTACCCGCGTTCTTCATGTTGTCGCACGAGAACTTTCATGTTGCGTTGTCTCCACGACATCAAGCTGTCTCACGCCTTCACGCAATCAAGTTACCGACACCGGTTCACGCTTGATCCGCCACCATGTTCATACGTTCCACGTTGTCTCCACGAGAACTTTCATGTTGCGTTGTCTCCACGACATCAAGCTGTCTCACGCTTTCACGCAATCAAGTTACCGACACCGGTTCACGCTTGATCCGGCACCATGTTCATACGTTCCACGTTGTCTCCACGACATCATGCTTCTAAGTTACTTCACTTACAGGCATGCCGCATGCCCGCTCCGGTGATGAATCATGCCAACTCAAACGATTGCCACATGACCCAACAAGAAACGATGTAACGCCCGAGACATACATATATGTCATTCCACCACGTTACACCGGCACACATAGGCCTTAAGCCTTTCTCTAACTCAATTACATCTCCCAAATATATATATATATATATATATATATATATATATATATATATATATATATATAACCTCATATACAATAACCCCAATCAATACAATCATCACATTCAATCCTCAAACATCATTCAACCATATTCTAACAACCTTAGCAACAGATATATGTCTTTCACACATCAAGCATCAAGATACTTATATATATCATATGGATAGTTATTTATATTAATAGATCTATAGAAAGTAACAAGTAGGGATGAATGATCAACCTAGACACTTCTACCATGTTGAGATAATGATAGAAAGAGATAGAGATTGCAACAAGCCCTCAAATTGGCCTTAGATCTGAGAATGGAAAAGAGAGAAGAAATAGATATGAAGCTTAGAGCTTTCCACGAACCAGATCTACAACAAAAAGGATTGGTAATACCACCAAAGATTTTGGGATGAGAGATCCAAGATAAAAGAGAACAAAGAGATGGAGAAAACGAGAACTAGGGTTCCTTACCTCACCAGTGATCAGATCTAGAAAGGAGAGAAGACAGATCTAGCCAATGGGAAAGATCGGCTTGATAGAGATCTCTGATGTCTTAGATCCAGCCTTCAGCAAACGGCAAACACCAAGGACAGAGAGAGAGACGCAGGCGAGAGAGAAGAGAAAAGAGAAACCTTGACGGCTAGGGTTTTCAGATATCTTTGGAACTCTACAAGGCTTCGCTCTGATTTCTAAATAGGAGATTAGAGAAGGGGATGACTTCTATTTATAAGAAAAAGAAGAGGAAACCCTAGGGTTTACTATGCGGGCCAGAAAAGAAAGGAAAAAAATAATGGGTTTTGGTCCAAATCAAGTTAATAATTAAGAAGAACAAAACCATTCCGGTTTGGGAGAACCGGGAATTGACATTAACTGCTTTGGGTTTGGTCCGGTGACGACGTTTCCGGTGGTGAAGATGGTGGAGGCTCGGGATACACGTGTCTCTGTCTTCTTGTTTGGTGTAACACGTATCGATGTGTTGTCACTTTGTTTTGGTTGGGCCAGTCGTGGGCTAGTTTGTAAGTTGGGCCAACGTTTCGCTTTTCGGTTTTAGTTTTGTTTGGGTTTGTAGATTGGAAACCCTATTTTAGGCTTTATGTATGTATCAAACTTTATAAATAAAATTCAGATGGCAAAAAAAAAAAAACAAAAAATAAATGAAAGAAAAAAAGTTAAATGATACTCACTACTTTTCAACTAGGTTTTAAACCCTACCAAAATTGATTAGGGTAAACCTTTTCTTAATTAACCTGAGACATTATACTTACCAAGCTTTAGCTGTAGACTAATTCCTAACGAGAGATGCAACCCAACGGACAGACTCTCTCTTTGGATTTCAAATATGAGGTTGAGGCTTCATTCTCTATGTGAAAATAAGGTGAGATGTTTGGGTTTATATTAGGACATGATGTTCATTATGATCTGATTGAGTTTATTTTGGAAAATATTTTGATTTTATTATCTTTTGATTTTTCAAAGATTCATATTTTATATATTTAATAAATAATTGAGTAAATATATAAATGAAATATAATTGTAATTTACCCCTTTAATAAAAAATAATTTTGTCACTTTAATTTCTATGGAATAGTTTGGAAACAAAAAAAATGTTTTGTGGCTATTTGATGCGATATTTTAATGTTTACCTATTATTTATTTATTTGAACAAAAAAACTATTATTTATTTATAAAATTTATCTAAATTTATTTTATCCTTTTTTAAAACTCTTAATTATAAAGAACATTTTATATATAAAAATTTGACCAATTCACTCTTTGTATATCAGGTTTTTGTTATTCTTCTGAGTTGAAATATAACTGTTTAGGTAAAATCAAATTAATTTTTCTAATTACCTTTAGTTCAATTTGTTATCTAATTATATTTTCTTAAGACAATGTATATATTATTTTAAAAAATATTAAAATAAATTAAAATGGTATCAATTTAGATAACTTTAGTATGAATCAATTGACAACCATAATTTTAGTTTTTGAATAGGTTATTTAGTTTAAAGTTAGTCGTAAATTCTTTTGTTTTCTTTTCTAATGGTTTGATAGAAAAATATAATGCAAATATTTTCTGTTCGTTTCTTATAATATTTCAGATAATTAATTAAATTATTATTTTCTACCTTATAAACATCAAATTATTTATTATTAAATAGTTTGTATTTAAGGAAATCTCTTAAATAGTTTTTTTTTAATTTTGTTCGCTAATCAGCCTCCAAAGGTCAAATTGAATAACTTAGGTTTTATTAAAGGAGTTAATGATAATTATATCCTTATTTATAATTTTATTTAGTTATCTATTAAATTTATATAAGTAAATAAATTGAAGAAATTTTACATAATAAAATAGAAAATATTTATCTCAATTGTTTTTGATTTTCTTATAAACTACTATTTAAAAACCTTCCTGAATTTTTAAAAACTATTTTTACGAACTGAGGAATCATCATAAACATGTAATTAGATTTCTTCAATGTAAATTTTCTATATTTAAGAAGGCCTCCCTAAATATGTATGACATATGCTTAAGACATATGCATATTTAGAAAAATATTAGTAAATATATAATACTTTTATATAATTTATGAATATATTTTTGAAATATAGATAATATATTCCTTATATTTAAAAATGAAATTGAGAATTTTTTTACTAAACTTTAAGAATATATTATACATTCAATAATATCTTACTAAATATATATATATATATATAAAATTTAAATTCAGTAAGATATTCATATATATATATATATATTCATGAAGGTCGACTTTGATACACATTTAAGAATGTAGTTTTTTTTTGTTGAATTTTTAAATTGATTAACCATAAAAAGAAAAAAATTACAGGCCACTGAGGTCTATGCTTTCAGTTAAAGAAACACAAATCATATAATGGGAAGATAACATATTACGGTTGTAGCGAAGAATCCCGAGTGAGCCAACACTGCATCATGTCACCATAGTAGATTGGCTTCCGCTTTCGCAATGAGGATATCATGTTCCTAATTGTCTTGTCAATGTACCGAACCATTTGATCTGCACTGAGGGGAGTACCCTGATGGCGCCTGCTGTTCCTCTCACGCCAAATACTATGGATGCTAGCTTGGAGAGCAAGCTTCAGGAGACATGTATCAATCTCCCTCCTGCGATGAGATAGAAGAGATGTGACGGTGATAGTCCAGTCAGGATTCACACGAGAACCCAATAGGAACCCTGCTAGATCAATCCATACTGTAAATGAGTAAGGGCATGCGAAGAACAGGTGGTCACGAGTTTCATCCGGTTCACCACAAAGGAGACACGGTTGCACACAACCCCAAGCTCTACTTCTCGCTCCCGTCGACAGTCTATCCTGAAAGGCCAATCATGTGATAAAATCAAACCGTGGAATGCTCTATTGAAACCAAACAACTTTGCACCAAGGGAGGTTTGGGTTATGGACCCGAAGCTGTTCCCAAGTTGCTTAAGAATGTAGTTTAAATACACATTTATGAAATTATTCTTAAATTTAATGAAGATTAACGTGTTTTTTTATTTTATTTTAATAATTAAAATTGGAAAAAAAATATAGAGACAAAAATTGCTTTTCAAATCTTATTATTCGAAATAATTAATTTTCATATGTAGATATATATGTATGTTTATATAACATTAGGTATTCCGTCAATTTA